>NC_060189.1:4142094-4222094 GCF_021184085.1 Oncorhynchus gorbuscha
CTAGAGAAGCAGTACAGTACTACGGTATGCAGACTAGAGAAGCAGTACAGTACTACAGGTATGCAGACTAGAGAAGCAGTACAGTACTACGGTATGCAGACTAGAGAAGCAGTACAGTACTACGGTATGCAGACTAGAGAAGCAGTACAGTACTACGGTATGCAGACTAGAGAAGCAGTACAGTACTACGGTATGCAGACTAGAGAAGCAGTACAGTACTACGGTATGCAGACTAGAGAAGCAGTACAGTACTACGGTATGCAGACTAGAGAAGCAGTACAGTACTACGGTATGCAGACTAGAGAAGCAGTACAGTACTACGGTATGCAGACTAGAGAAGCAGTACAGTACTACGGTATGCAGACTAGAGAAGCAGTACAGTACTACGGTATGCAGACTAGAGAAGCAGTACAGTACTACGGTATGCAGACTAGAGAAGCAGTACAGTACTACGGTATGCAGAGCTAGAGAAGCAGTACAGTACTACGGTATGCAGCTAGACTAGAGAACGGTATGCAGACTACAGTACAGTACCACACGGTATGCAGACTAGAAGCAGTACAGTACCTGGGCCTTCCAGACTAGAGAAGCAGTACAGTACTACGGTATGCAGACTAGAGAAGCAGTAGAGTACTACGGTATGCAGACTAGAGAAGCAGTACTACGGTATGCAGACTAGACAGTACAGTACTACGGTATGCAGACTAGAGAAGCAGTACAGTACTACGGTATGCAGACTAGAGAAGCAGTACAGTACTACGGTATGCAGACTAGAAGCAGTACAGTACTACGGTATGCAGACTAGAGAAGCAGTACAGTACTACGGTATGCAGACTAGAGAAGCAGTACAGTACTACGGTATGCAGACTAGAGAAGCAGTACAGTACTACAGTATGCAGACTAGAAGCAGTACAGTACTACGGTATGCAGACTAGAGAAGCAGTACAGTACTACGGTATGCAGACTAGAGAAGCAGTACCCAAGTACTCGGTATGCAGACTAGAGAAGTACAGTACTACGGTAGACTAGAGAAGCAGTACAGTACTACGGTATGCAGACTAGAAGCAGTACAGTACTACGGTATGCAGACTAGAAAAGCAGTACAGTACTACAGTATGCAGACTAGAGAAGCAGTACAGTACTACGGTATGCAGACTAAGCAGGTACATGCAGACTAGAGAAGCAGTACAGTACCACGTATGCAGACTAGAGAAGCAGTACAGTACTACGGTATGCAGACTAGAGAAGCAGTACAGTACTACGGTATGCAGACTAGAGAAGCAGTACAGTACTACGGTATGCAGACTAGAGAAGCAGTACAGTACTACGGTATGCAGACTAGAGAAGCAGTACAGTACTACGGTATGCAGACTAGAGAAGCAGTACAGTACTACGGTATGCAGACTAGAGAAGCAGTACAGTACAGACTAGAGAAGCAGTACAGTATATGCAGACTAGAGAAGCAGTACAGTACTACGGTATGCAGACTAGAGAAGCAGTACAGTACTACGGTATGCAGACTAGAGAAGCAGTACAGTACTACGGTATGCAGACTAGAGAAGCAGTACAGTACTACGGTATGCAGACTAGAGAAGCAGTACAGTACTACGGTATGCAGACTAGAGAAGCAGTACAGTACTACGGTATGCAGACTAGAGAAGCAGTACAGTACTACGGTATGCAGACTAGAGAAGCAGTACAGTACTACGGTATGCAGACTAGAGAAGCAGTACAGTACTACGGTATGCAGACTAGAGAAGCAGTACAGTACTACGGTATGCAGACTAGAGAAGCAGTACAGTACTACGGTATGCAGACTAGAGAAGCAGTACAGTACTACGGTATGCAGACTAGAGAAGCAGTACAGTACTACGGTATGCAGACTAGAGAAGCAGTACAGTACTACGGTATGCAGACTAGAGAAGCAGTACAGTACTACGGTATGCAGACTAGAGAAGCAGTACAGTACTACGGTATGCAGACTAGAGAAGCAGTACAGTACTACGGTATGCAGACTAGAGAAGCAGTACAGTACTACGGTATGCAGACTAGAGAAGCAGTACAGTACTACGGTATGCAGACTAGAGAAGCAGTACTACTACGTATGCAGACTAGAGAAGCAGTACAGTACTACGGTATGCAGACTAGAGAAGCAGTACAGTACTACGGTATGCAGACTAGAGAAGCAGTACAGTACCACGGTATGCAGACTAGAGAAGCAGTACAGTACTACGGTATGCAGACTAGAGAAGCAGTACAGTACTACGGTATGCAGACTAGAGAAGCAGTACAGTACTACGGTATGCAGACTAGAGAAGCAGTACAGTACTACGGTATGCAGACTAGAGAAGCAGTACAGTACTACGGTATGCAGACTAGAGAAGCAGTACAGTACTACGGTATGCAGACTACAGTACAGTACCACGGTATGCAGACTAGAGAAGCAGTACAGTACTACGGTATGCAGACTAGAGAAGCAGTACAGTACTACGGTATGCAGACTAGAGAAGCAGTACAGTACTACAGTATGCAGACTAGAGAAGCAGTACTACGGTATGCAGACTAGAGAAGCAGTACAGTACCACGGTATGCAGACTAGAGAAGCAGTACAGTACTACGGTATGCAGACTAGAGAAGCAGTACAGTACTACGGTATGCAGACTAGAGAAGCAGTACAGTACTACGGTATGCAGACTAGAGAAGCAGTACAGTACTACGGTATGCAGACTAGAGAAGCAGTACAGTACTACGGTATGCAGACTAGAGAAGCAGTACAGTACTACGGTATGCAGACTAGAGAAGCAGTACAGTACTACGGTATGCAGACTAGAGAAGCAGTACAGTACTACGGTATGCAGACTAGAGAAGCAGTACAGTACTACGGTATGCAGACTAGAGAAGCAGTACAGTACTACGGTATGCAGACTAGAGAAGCAGTACAGTACTACGGTATGCAGACTAGAGAAGCAGTACAGTACTACGGTATGCAGACTAGAGAAGCAGTACAGTACTACGGTATGCAGACTAGAGAAGCAGTACAGTACTACGGTATGCAGACTAGAGAAGCAGTACAGTACTACGGTATGCAGACTAGAGAAGCAGTACAGTACTACGGTATGCAGACTAGAGAAGCAGTACAGTACTACGGTATGCAGACTAGAGAAGCAGTACAGTACTACGGTATGCAGACTAGAGAAGCAGTACAGTACTACGGTATGCAGACTAGAGAAGCAGTACAGTACTACGGTATGCAGACTAGAGAAGCAGTACTACGGTATGCAGACTAGAGAAGCAGTACAGTACTACGGTATGCAGACTAGAGAAGCAGTACAGTACTACGGTATGCAGACTAGAGACAGCAGTACAGTACAGTACAGTACTACGTATGCAGACTAGAGAAGCAGTACAGTACTACGGTATGCAGACTAGAGAAGCAGTACAGTACTACGGTATGCAGACTAGAGAAGCAGTACAGTACTACGGTATGCAGACTAGAGAAGCAGTACAGTATGCAGACTAGAAGCAGTACAGTACTACGGTATGCAGACTAGAGAAGCAGTACAGTACTACGGTATGCAGACTAGAGAAGCAGTACAGTACTACGGTATGCAGACTAGAGAAGCAGTACAGTACTACGGTATGCAGACTAGAGAAGCAGTACAGTACAGACTACAGTATGCAGACTAGAAGCAGTACAGTACTACAGTATGCAGACTAGAGAAGCAGTACAGTACTACGGTATGCAGACTAGAGAAGCAGTACACGGTATGCAGACTACAGTACAGTACTACGTATGCAGACTAGAGAAGCAGTACAGTACTACGGTATGCAGACTAGAGAAGCAGTACAGTACTACAGTATGCAGACTAGAGAAGCAGTACTACGGTATGCAGACTAGAGAAGCAGTACAGTACTACGGTATGCAGACTAGAGAAGCAGTACAGTAGTACTACGGTATGCAGACTAGAGAAGCAGTACAGTACTACGGTATGCAGACTAGAGAAGCAGTACAGTACGGTATGCAGACTAGAGAATGCAGACAGACTAGAGACAGTACTACGGTATGCAGACTAGAGAAGCAGTACTACGGTATGCAGACTAGAGAAGCAGTACAGTACTACAGGTAGAGAAGCAGTACTACGGTATGCAGACTAGTACAGTACTACGGTATGCAGACTAGAGAAGCAGTACAGTACTACGGTATGCAGACTAGAGAAGCAGTACAGTACTACGGTATGCAGACTAGAGAAGCAGTACAGTACTACGGTATGCAGACTAGAGAAGCAGTACAGTACTACGGTATGCAGACTAGAAGAAGCAGTACTACGGTATGCAGACTAGAGAAGCAGTACAGTACTACGGTATGCAGACTAGAGAAGCAGTACAGTACTACGGTATGCAGACTAGAAGCAGTACAGTACTACGTATGCAGACTAGAGAAGCAGTACAGTACTACGGTATGCAGACTAGAGAAGCAGTACAGTACTACGGTATGCAGACTAGAGAAGCAGTACAGTACTACGGTATGCAGACTAGAGAAGCAGTACAGTACTACGGTATGCAGACTAGAGAAGCAGTACAGTACTACGGTATGCAGACTAGAGAAGCAGTACAGTACTACGGTATGCAGACTAGAGAAGCAGTACAGTACCACGGTATGCAGACTAGAGAAGCAGTACAGTACTACGGTATGCAGACTAGAGAAGCAGTACAGTACTACGGTATGCAGACTAGAGAAGCAGTACAGTACTACGGTATGCAGACTAGACAGAATGCAGACTAGTAAGCAGTACAGTACTACGGTATGCAGACTAGAGAAGCAGTAAGTACTACGGTATGCAGACTAGAGAAGCAGTACAGTACTACGGTATGCAGACTAGAGAAGCAGTACAGTACTACGGTATGCAGACTAGAGAAGCAGTACAGTACTACGGTATGCAGACTAGAGAAGCAGTACTACTACGGTATGCAGACTAGAGAAGCAGTACAGTACTACGGTATGCAGACTAGAGAAGCAGTACAGTACTACGGTATGCAGACTAGAGAAGCAGTACAGTACTACGGTATGCAGACTAGAGAAGCAGTACAGTACTACGGTATGCAGACTAGAGAAGCAGTACAGTACTACGGTATGCAGACTAGAGAAGCAGTACAGTACTACGGTATGCAGACTAGAGAAGCAGTACAGTACTACGGTATGCAGACTAGAGAAGCAGTACTACGGTATGCAGACTAGAGAAGCAGTACAGTACTACGGTATGCAGACTAGAGAAGCAGTACAGTACTACGGTATGCAGACTAGAGAAGCAGTACAGTACTACGGTATGCAGACTAGAGAAGCAGTACAGTACTACGGTATGCAGACTAGAGAAGCAGTACAGTACTACGGTATGCAGACTAGAGAAGCAGTACAGTATGCAGACTAGAGAAGCAGTACAGTACTACGGTATGCAGACTAGAGAAGCAGTACTACGGTATGCAGACTAGAGAAGCAGTACAGTACCACGTATGCAGACTAGAGAAGCAGTACAGTACCACGGTATGCAGACTAGAGAAGCAGTACAGTACTACGGTATGCAGACTAGAGAAGCAGTACAGTACTACGGTATGCAGACTAGAGAAGCAGTACAGTACCACGGTATGCAGACTAGAGAAGCAGTACAGTACTACGGTATGCAGACTAGAGAAGCAGTACAGTACTACGGTATGCAGACTAGAGAAGCAGTACAGTACTACAGTATGCAGACTAGAGAAGCAGTACAGTACAGACTACAGGTATGCAGACTAGAGAAGCAGTACAGTACGGTATGCAGACTAGAGAAGCAGTACAGTACTACGGTATGCAGACTAGAGAAGCAGTACAGTACTACGGTATGCAGACTAGAGAAGCAGTACAGTACTACGGTATGCAGACTAGAGAAGCAGTACTACGGTATGCAGACTAGAGAAGCAGTACTACGGTATGCAGACTAGAGAAGCAGTACTACAGTATGCAGACTAGAGAAGCAGTACAGTACTACGGTATGCAGACTAGAGAAGCAGTACTACGGTATGCAGACTAGAGAAGCAGTACAGTACTACGGTATGCAGACTAGAGAAGCAGTACAGTACTACGGTATGCAGACTAGAGAAGTACAGGTATGCAGACTACAGTACTACGGTATGCAGACTAGAGAAGCAGTACAGTACTACGGTATGCAGACTAGAGAAGCAGTACAGTACTACGGTATGCAGACTAGAGAAGCAGTACAGTACTACGGTATGCAGACTAGAGAAGCAGTACAGTACTACGGTATGCAGACTAGAGAAGCAGTACAGTACTACGGTATGCAGACACTAGAGAAGCAGTACAGTACTAGTATGCAGACTAGAGAAGCAGTACAGTACTATATGCAGACTAGAGAAGCAGTACAGTACTACGGTATGCAGACTAGAGAAGCAGTACTACGGTATGCAGACTAGAGAAGCAGTACAGTACTACGGTATGCAGACTAGAGAAGCAGTACAGTACTACGGTATGCAGACTAGAGAAGCAGTACAGTACTACGGTATGCAGACTAGAGAAGCAGTACAGTACTACGGTATGCAGACTAGAGAAGCAGTACAGTACTACGGTATGCAGACTAGAGAAGCAGTACTACGGTATGCAGACTAGAGAAGCAGTACAGTACTACGGTATGCAGACTAGAGAAGCAGTACAGTACTACGGTATGCAGACTAGAGAAGCAGTACAGTACTACGGTATGCAGACTAGAGAAGCAGTACAGTACTACGGTATGCAGACTAGAGAAGCAGTACAGTACTACGGTATGCAGACTAGAGAAGCAGTACAGTACTACGGTATGCAGACTAGAGAAGCAGTACAGTACTACGGTATGCAGACTAGAGAAGCAGTACAGTACTACGGTATGCAGACTAGAGAAGCAGTACTATATGCAGACTAGAGAAGCAGTACAGTACTACGGTATGCAGACTACTAGAGAAGCAGTACAGTACTACGGTATGCAGACTAGAGAAGCAGTACAGTACTACGGTATGCAGACTAGAGAAGCAGTACAGTACTACGGTATGCAGACTAGAGAAGCAGTACAGTACTACGGTATGCAGACTAGAGAAGCAGTACAGTACTACGGTATGCAGACTAGAGAAGCAGTACAGTACTACGGTATGCAGACTAGAGAAGCAGTACTACGGTATGCAGACTAGAGAAGCAGTACAGTACTACGGTATGCAGACTAGAGAAGCAGTACAGTACCACGGTATGCAGACTAGAGAAGCAGTACAGTACTACGGTATGCAGACTAGAGAAGCAGTACAGTACTACGGTATGCAGACTAGAGAAGCAGTACAGTACTACGGTATGCAGACTAGAGAAGCAGTACAGTACTACGGTATGCAGACTAGAGAAGCAGTACAGTACTACGGTATGCAGACTAGAGAAGTACAGTACTACGGTATGCAGACTAGAGAAGCAGTACAGTACTAGTATGCAGACTAGAGAAGCAGTACAGTACTACGGTATGCAGACTAGAAGCAGTACAGTACATGTACAGTACTACGGTATGCAGACTAGAGAAGCAGTACAGTACCACGGTATGCAGACTAGAGAAGCAGTACAGTACTACGGTATGCAGACTAGAGAAGCAGTACAGTACTACGGTATGCAGACTAGAGAAGCAGTACAGTACTACGGTATGCAGACTAGAGAAGCAGTACAGTACTACAGTATGCAGACTAGAGAAGCAGTACAGTACTACGTATGCAGACTAGAGAAGCAGTACAGTACTACGTATGCAGACTAGAGAAGCAGTACAGTACTACGGTATGCAGACTAGAGAAGCAGTACAGTACTACGGTATGCAGACTAGAGAAGCAGTACAGTACTACGGTATGCAGACTAGAGAAGCAGTACAGTACCACGGTATGCAGACTAGAGAAGCAGTACAGTACTACAGTATGCAGACTAGAGAAGCAGTACTACGGTATGCAGACTAGAGAAGCAGTACTACGGTATGCAGACTAGAGAAGCAGTACTACAGTATGCAGACTAGAGAAGCAGTACAGTACTACGGTATGCAGACTAGAGAAGCAGTACAGTACTACGGTATGCAGACTAGAGAAGCAGTACAGTACTACGGTATGCAGACTAGAGAAGCAGTACAGTACTACGGTATGCAGACTAGAGAAGCAGTACAGTACTACGGTATGCAGACTAGAGAAGCAGTACAGTACTACGGTATGCAGACTAGAGAAGCAGTACAGTACTACAGTATGCAGACTAGAGAAGCAGTACAGTATGCAGACTAGAGAAGCAGTACAGTATGCAGACTAGAGAAGCAGTACTACGAGTATGCAGACAGTACAGTACTACGGTATGCAGACTAGAGAAGCAGTACAGTACTACGGTATGCAGACTAGAGAAGCAGTACAGTACTACGGTATGCAGACTAGAGAAGCAGTACAGTACTACGGTATGCAGACTAGAGAAGCAGTACAGTACTACGGTATGCAGACTAGAGAAGCAGTACAGTACTACGGTATGCAGACTAGAGAAGCAGTACAGTACAGTACAGTATGCAGACTAGAAGAACAGTACTACGGTATGCAGACTAGAGAAGCAGTACAGTACTACGGTATGCAGACTAGAGAAGCAGTACAGTACTACGGTATGCAGACTAGAGAAGCAGTACAGTACTACGGTATGCAGACTAGAGAAGAGTACAGTACTACGCAGTACAGTACTACGGTATGCAGACTAGAGAAGCAGTACAGTACTACAGTATGCAGACTAGAGAAGCAGTACAGTACTACGGTATGCAGACTAGAGAAGCAGTACAGTACTACGGTATGCAGACTAGAGAAGCAGTACAGTACTACGGTATGCAGACTAGAGAAGCAGTACAGTACTACGGTATGCAGACTAGAGAAGCAGTACAGTACTACGGTATGCAGACTAGAGAAGCAGTACAGTACTACGGTATGCAGACTACGGTATGCAGACTAGAGAAGCAGTACAGTACTACGGTATGCAGACTAGAGAAGCAGTACAGTACTACGGTATGCAGACTAGAGAAGCAGTACAGTACTACGGTATGCAGACTAGAGAAGCAGTACAGTACTACGGTATGCAGACTAGAGAAGCAGTACAGTACTACGGTATGCAGACTAGAGAAGCAGTACAGTACTACGGTATGCAGACTAGAGAAGCAGTACAGTACTACGGTATGCAGACTACGGTATGCAGACTAGAGAAGCAGTACTACGGTATGCAGACTAGAGAAGCAGTACAGTACTACGGTATGCAGACTAGAGAAGCAGTACAGTACTACGGTATGCAGACTAGAGAAGCAGTACAGTACTACGGTATGCAGACTAGAGAAGCAGTACAGTACTATGGTATGCAGACTAGAGAAGCAGTACAGTACTACGGTATGCAGACTAGAGAAGCAGTACAGTACTACGGTATGCAGACTAGAGAAGCAGTACAGTACTACGGTATGCAGACTAGAGAAGCAGTACTACGGTATGCAGACCTGTTTAAGTTGCAGATCTGGAAGATTTGTTTCACCTGTTCCTCTGGGACGGTTTGGTTCTGAGAATAAATAGTGAATCGTTCTATGGAGTCCTGGTCAATGGTTAATTCTAGTACTTTTTGGTAGTGTCCTCAGTATCCTCAATCTCTAACCAGAGATCAATTGGTGGGAACTCGGCTCTCTCTCCTCTCTGAGTTCATTAGTAATCCTGCCCTTTGTAACAGAGTAGAGCAGCGTCTTGATGTGGTAAAGATTGAATTTGAATTTCCTCTTTTCTTATCCTCGTTGCGTGAATGTTTGAAATAAAAGATGAAAGAGCACTGTGACAGTGTGGAAGGAACAAACGTCTTAGATTGGATCGAGTCAGGGCGACTCCTCCCCTGAGCCAAGCTATCCTCACACATCTATGTGTTAAACCAACCAACGCAGGCTAGGCTGACCCAGGCTAACTGTCCCCTCGACCACTATGGGTGCCGTAATAGCCTGTTGGGCCCAGATATTCAATAACACAAACAGATTCCAGCGACTGGGACCACCAGGCTACTATTGAATGAATCTGACTCCAGTCTTCCACTGTCAAGGACTCTTGGAGTACTGAGAGCTTCATCTGAACTGAGGGACCATGGGCAGAATAATGTGAGTTGTATTAGAGAGAGGAAGGAAGTAAAGCAGACAGAAAGAGAGACTGTAGGGCTTTGTGACATCGGGGCAGAGACAGGCTGGTCTGACATCAGGGCAGAGACAGGCTGGTCTGACATCGGGGCAGAGACAGGCTGGTCTGACATCAGGGCAGAGACAGGCTGGTCTGACAGGGCAGAGACAGGCTGGTCTGACATCACGGCAGAGACAGGCTGGTCTGACAGGGCAGAGACAGGCTGGTCTGACATCAGGGCAGAGACAGGCTGGTCTGACATCAGGGCAGAGACAGGCTGGTCTGACAGGGCAGAGACAGGCTGGTCTTACATCAGGGCAGAGACAGGCTGGTCTGACAGGGCAGAGACAGGCTGGTCTGCTAGCCAGAGAACTGGGCCATTGTGTCATTGTAGTAATTCTTTTTTTTTTACCCAAATCTTTTAAAGGGTTAGATTTGATACAACTTGGCTGGAGTGAACAGCTTGGCGGCCAAAAGTAAATTCTCTCAACATCGATCGAAAAAGGATTAAGGCAAAGCTGTAGGCAAAAACTAGTTACGTTTTTGTGTCAAAACCCCACCCTCCCTCCCTCCCTGGAGCAGGAGAAATAGTAGACAGCTGATCAGAGGATTGATACAACTACACTAGGAGGAGACTGGGAAGCCCAAATAACAGGTAGGCAATATGCAGTGCACATTAGGGTTAAAATAGATTAGCCCAGAAATTCTGGTTGATAGATTCCCGGAATCAGGAAGGAAAAAGCACAATTTACATCAACCAGGAACTTTTCTGGGAAACCTAGGAATTTTAGGGAATGTTACCAGAATTTTGCAGCCCAGAGCCAGTTACATACAATACGTTATGTTTGACCCTGTAGAAATACACCTGAAGACTTCCCTATCAACTGGGTCACAGGGCATCATTACAGTGCATTACCATTGGGTGGTAGGGTAGAGCAACTCAATATCATTACATTGCATTACCATTGGGTGGTAGGGTAGAGCAACTCAATATCATTACAGTGCATTACCATTGGGTGGTAGGGTAGAGCAACTCAATATCATTACAGTGTATTACCATTGGGCGGTAGGGTAGAGCGACCCAGTATCATTACAGGCATTACCATTGGGTGGTAGGGTAGAGCGACCAAATACCTATTACCTACATTATCCTATTGCCAACACTACACTACCCATTACATATACCACCCTACCTATTACCTACATTATCCTACCTATTACCTACACTACCCTACCTATTACATATACCACCCTACCTATTACCTACACTATCCTATCTATTACCTATACTACTCCACCTATTACCTACATTTTCCTACCTATTACCCACACTACCCTACCTATTACCTATGCTACCCTACCTATTACCTATACTACCCTACCCATTACCTATACAACCCTACCTATTACCTATATTACCCTACCATTTACCTATACTACCTGAGCCCTCACCTCATGAAAACCCAAATCTCTCATTTGGAAGCTAAAATTACATTTAATCTCTTCACCAATAATTTCATATTCAAACATTTAAATTGAACAACAATTCCATGTGAATCCAATAACTCTAATGTGTAGACTTTCCACTGTAGAGTTTATGTCATCTTATCATTGATGAGAATGTCTCAGATGACAACCGAACTGACATCATATTCATTAAGTACCACCGCATATGTTCAGTTGGTCGGATTACCAGAATATAGTTCATTTCCCCCCACCTTCTGATGTTCCCAGAATCTCTATGTTAACCAAGGGGTTTCAAATGTCACATCAGTAGGGTAGAGAGAGGAAAAAGAGGGGAAGAGGTATTTATGACTGTCATAAACCTCGCCCCAGGCCAACGTCATGACACTACCCTACCTATTACCTACACTACCCTACCTATTACCTCCTATCCTACCCCACCTATTACCTACACAACCCTACCTATTATCCACACTACCCTACCTATTACCTACACTAACCCTACCTATTACCTACACTACCCTACCTATTAACTCCTACACTAACCCTACCTATTACCTATACTACCCTACCTATTATCTACACTACTCTACCTATTACCTCCACTACCCTACCTATAACCTCCTACACTACCCTACCTATTACCTACACTCCCCAACCTATTACCTACACTACCCTACCTATTACCTTCTACATTACCCTACCTATTATCTACACTACCCTACCTATTACTTACTCTACCCTACCTATTCCCTACACTACCCTACCTATTACCTCCTACACTACCCTACCTATTACCTCCTACACTACCCTACCTATTACCTACACTACCCTACCTATTCCCTACACTACCCTACCTATTACCTCCTACACTACCCTACCTATTACCTCCTACACCACCCTACCTATTACCTCCTACACTACCCTACCTATTACTTACACTACCCTACCTATTACCTATACAATACCTATTACCCCCTACACTATCCTACCTATTACCTCCTACACCACCCTACCTATTACTTACACTACCCTACCTATTACCTATACAATACCTATTACCTCCTACACTATCCTACCTATTACCTCCTACACCACCCTACCTATTACCTACACTACCCTACCTATTACCTACACTGCAATACCTATTACCTCCTACACTATCCCACCTATTACCTCCTACACCACCCTACCTATTACCTACACTACCCTACCTATTACCTACACTACCCTACCTATTACCTCCTACACTATCCTACCTATTACCTCCTACACCACCCTACCTATTACTTACACTACCCTACCTATTACCTATACAATACCTATTACCTCCTACACTATCCTACCTATTACCTCCTACACCACCCTACCTATTACCTACACTACCCTACCTATTACCTACACTACCCTAACTATTACTTACACTACCCTACCTATTACCTACACTATCCTACCTATTACCTCCTACACCACCCTACCTATTACCTACACTACCCTACCTATTACCTACACTGCAATACCTATTACCTCCTACACTATCCTACCTATTACCTCCTACACCACCCTACCTATTACCTACACTACCCTACCTATTACCTACACTACCCTACCTATTACCTACACTACCCTACCTATTACCTACACTACCCTAACTATTACTTACACTACCCTACCTATTACCTACACTATCCTACCTATTACTTCCTACACCACCTTACCAATTACCTCCTACACTACCCTACCTATTACCTACACTACCCTACCTATTACCTACACTACCCTACCTATTACCTACACTACCCTACCTATTACCTACACTACCCTAACTATTACTTACACTACCCTCCCTATTACCTACACTACACTACCTATTACCTACACTACCCTCCCTATTACCTACACTACACTACCTATTACCTACACTACCCTACCTATTACCTACACTACCCTCCCTATTACCTACACTACCCTAACTATTACCTACACTACACTACCTATTACCTACACTACCCTAACTATTACCTACACTACCCTACCTATTACCTACACTACCCTAACTATTACCTACACTACACTACCTATTACCTCCTACACTACCCTACCTATCACCTATACTACCATACCTATTACCCACACTAACCTATATAAAGTGAAGCAAAATACATGTAATTTGTCTCTATACTCCACCATTTTGGATTTGAGATCAAATGTTTTACATGAGGTGACAGTATAGAATGTCACAATTAAGAAATGGAAGCACTTTACACTGAGTGTACAAAACGTAAAGACAGTCACACAGCTGGTCAATAGTGACGCTATTCCATAAAGACAGTCACACAGCTGGTCAGTAGTGAAGCTATTTCATAGAGACAGTCACACAGCTGGTCAATAGTGACGCTATTCCATAAAGACAGTCACACAGCTGGTCAGTAGTGAAGCTATTTCATAGAGACAGTCACACAACTGGTCAATAGTGAAGCTATTCTATAAAGACAGTCACACAGCTAGTCAATAGTGAAGCTATTCTATAAAGACAGTCACACAGCTGGTCAATAGTGAAGCTATTCCATAAAGACAGTCACACAGCTGGTCAGTAGTGAAGCTATTTCATAGAGACAGTCACACAACTGGTCAATAGTGAAGCTATTCTATAAAGACAGTCACACAGCTGGTCAATAGTGAAGCTATTCCATAGAGACAGTCACACAGCTGGTCAGTAGTGACGCTATTCCATAAAGACAGTCACACAGCTGGTCAATAGTGAAGCTACTCCTTAACGACAGTCACACAGCTGGTCAGTAGTGAAGCCATTCCAGCTAAAGGGTTGGGGCCAAGGGGAAGAGCTAAGAGGTGAATTGTGTCCAGCTGACATGGTGTGTTGTCCTTCCTTCTCCCAGCCAGGTAGTGGACTCCATGTATGATGTCCACAGTGGCATCAAGCTGACCAGCCACAACGAACAGGGAAGCTCCTACAGCAACTGCTTCTCAGGTGAGACGCTCTGACACACAGCCTGACATACAGTGAGTGAACCAAACATTAAGAACACCTTCCTAATATTGAGTTGCACCCCCTTTTGTGTCCTCAGAACAGCCTCAATTCGTCAGGGACATGGACTCTATGAGGCGTCGAAAGCGTTCCACAGGGATGCTGGCCCCATGTTGACTCTACAAGGTGTTGAAAGCGTTCCACAGGGATGCTGGCCCCATGTTGACTCTACAAGGTGTTGAAAGCGTTCCACAGGGATGCTGGCCCCATGTTGACTCTACAAGGTGTTGAAAGCGTTCCACAGGGATGCTGGACCCATGTCGACTCCAATGCTTCCCGCAGTGGTGTCAAGATGCCTGGATGTCCTTTGGGTGGTGGACCGTTCTTGATACACACAGGAAACTGTTGAGCGTGAAAAACCCCTGCAGCGTTACAGTTCTAGACACTCAAAACGGTGCGTACCCTGCTCAAAGGCACTTACATATTGTGCTCCCGAGTGGCGCAAAAGTGCAAGAGGCGTCACTACAGGCCCTGGTTCGAATCCAGGCTGTATCACATCTGGCCGTGATTAGGAGTCCCGTAGGGCAGCGCACAATTGGCCCAGCGTCGTCCGGGTTTGGCTTTCGGGTAGGTCGTCATTGTAAATAAGAATTTGTTCTTAACTGACTTGTCAAGTTCAAGGAAGTTTAAATCCACCCTCTGAATGGTACACACACAAAATCCAGTCTCAATTGTCACAAGGATTAAAAATCATTCTTTAACCCGTCTCCTCTCCTTCATCTGCACTGATTGAAGTGGATTCAACAGGTGACATCAATAAGGGTTCATAGCTTTGACCTGGATTCACCTGGGCATGGAAAGAGCAGGTTTTCCTCATGTGTTGTTTACTCAGTGTATGTATCTCGTGTGAAGGTGTCATAAGTATTTGGACAAATTCACTTATAGTGTATTAAAGTAGTCAAAAGTGTAGTATTTTGGTCCCATATTCCTAGCATGCAATGACTACATCAAGCTTGTGACTCTACAAACTTTTAGTTTGGTTATGTTTCTGATTATGTCGTGTCCAATAGAAATTAATGGTGAATAAGGAATTGTTTTATTATTTTATTTGTTTTAGGTGGCATAAATAGTTGGTAGTCAAAAGTGTAGTATGTTCTCGTTGGCTGGCCCTCGCTTCATACTCGTCGACAAACCCACTGGCTCCAGGTCATCTCCCAATCTCTGCTAGGTAAAGCCCTGCCTTATCTCAGCTCAGTGGTCACCATAGCAGCACCCACTCGTAGCTCGCGCTCCAGCAGGTATATCTCACTGGTCATCCCCCAAAGCCAAATCTTCCTTTGGCCACCTTTCCTTCCAGTTCTCTGCTGCCAATGACTGGAACGAACTGCAAAAATCTCTGAAGCTGGAGACTCTTACCTCCCTTACTAGCTTTAAGCACCAGCTGTCAGAGCAGCTCACATATCACTGCATCTGTACATAGCTCATCTGTAAACAGCCCATCTATCTACCTCATCCCCATAATGTATTTATTTATTTCTTGCTCCTTTGCACCCCAGTATCTCAACTTGCACATTCATCTTCTGCACATCTAACATTCCAGTGTTTAATTGCTATAATGTAATTACTTTGCCACCATGGCCTATTTATTGCCTTACCTCTCTTATCCTACCTTAATTGCACATGCTGTATATAGTGTCTCTCGACCTCTCCTGTCTCAGCCTCCAGTATTTATGCTGCAGTAGTTTGTGTCGGGGGGCTAAGGTCAGTTTGTTATATCTGGAGTACTTCTGTCTTATCCGGTGTACTGTGTGAATTTAAGTATGCTCTCTCTAATTCTCTCTTTCTCTCTCTCGGAGGACCTGAGCCCTAGGACCATGCCCCAGGACTACCTCGCATGATGACTTCTTGTTGTCCCCAGTCCACCTGGCCGTGCTGCTGCTCCAGTTTCAACTGTTCTGCCTGCGGCTATGGAACCCTGACCTGTTCACCGGACGTGCTACCTGTCCCAGACCTGTTGTTTTCAACTCTCTAGAGACAGCAGCAGCGGTAGAGATACTCTTAATGATCGGCTATGAAAAGCCAACTGACATTTACTCCTGAGGTGCTGACTTGTTGCACCCTCGACAACTACTGTGATTATTATTATTTGACCATGCTGGTCATTTATGAACATTTGAACATCTTGGCCATGTTCTGTTATAATCTCCACCCGGCACAGCCAGAAGAGGACTGGCCACCCCTCATAGCCTGGTTCCTCTCTAGGTTTCTTCCTAGGTTTTGGCCTTTCTAGGGAGTTTTTCCTAGCCACCGTGCTTCTACACCTGCATTGCTTGCTGTTTGGGGTTTTAGGCTGGGTTTCTGTGCAGCACTTTGAGATATCAGCTGATGTAAGAAGGGCTTTATAAATACATTTGATTTGATTTGATTAAGCATTGGCTGCAGTGAGTTTCCACCATTGTTAAATCCATGAGAGGGAGTGTGGAAGTGCAATTGGGTGAACAATCCACCACCACCACCTCCACCACCACCTCCTCCTCCACCACCACCACCTCCACCTCCACCACCACCTCCTCCTCCTCCACCACCACCTCCACCACCACCTCCTCCTCCACCACCACCACCTCCACCTCCACCACCACCTCCTCCTCCACCACCACCTCCACCACCACCTCCACCACCACCTCCTCCTCCACCACCACCTCCACCACCACCTCCTCCTCCACCACCACCACCTCCACCTCCACCTCCACCTCCACCACCACCTCCACCCTCCACCTCCACCACCACCTCCACCACCCCCACCACCTCCACCCCCTGTTCACCACCACCTCCACCTCCACCCCACCTCCTCCTCCACCACCACCTCACCCTCGACCACCACCATCCTCCTCCACCACCACCACCTCCACCCCCACCACCACCACCACCACCTCCTCCTCCTCCTCCTGCACCACCTCCTCCTCCACCACCACCACCACCACCCCCCCCCCACCACCACCACCTCTTCCTCCACCACCACCTCCTCCTCCACCACCACCACCCCCCCCCCCACCACCACCTCCTCCACCACCACCACCACCTCCAACTCATCCTCCACCACCTCCTCCTTCACCATCACCTCCTCCTCCACCACCACCACCACCACCTCCTCCTCTCCTTCCTCCACCACCACCTCCTCCTCCACCACCACCCCCACCACCACCTCCACCACCACCACCTCCACCTCCACCACCACCCCCACCACCACCTCCACCACCACCTCCACCTCATCCTCCACCACCACCTCCTCCTCTTCCTCCACCACCACCACCTCCTCCTCCACTCTTCCTCCACCACCACCACCTCCTCCTCCACCACCACCTCCACCACCACCTCCAACTCATCCTCCACCACCTCCTCCTTCACCACCACCTCCTCCTCCACCACCACCACCACCTCCTCCTCCTCTTCCTCCACCACCACCTCCTCCTCCACCACCACCCCCACCACCACCTCCACCACCACCACCTCCACCTCATCCTCCTCCACCACCACCCCCACCACCACCTCCACCACCACCACCCCCACCCCCACCACCACCTCCTCCACCACCACCTCCACCACCACCTCCAACTCATCCTCCACCACCACCCCCACCACCACCTCCACCACCACCACCCCCACCCCCACCACCACCTCCTCCACCACCACCTCCACCACCACCTCCAACTCATCCTCCACCACCACCACCTCCACCTCCACCACCTCCACCACCACCTCCAACTCATCCTCCACCACCTCCTCCTTCACTACCACCTCCTCCTCCACCACCACCACCACCTCCTCCTCCTCTTCCTCCACCACCACCTCCTCCTCCACCACCACCCCCACCACCACCTCCACCACCACCACCTCCACCACCACCCCCACCACCACCTCCACCACCACCTCCACCTCATCCTCCACCACCACCTCCTCCTCTTCCTCCACCACCACCACCTCCTCCTCTTCCTCCACCACCACCACCTCCACCTCCACCTCCACCACCTCCACCTCCACCTCCTCCTCCACCACCTCCACCCCCACCTCCACCTCCTCCACCTGGTCCCAGGTCTGTGTGTACTCTCTTGCCAACTTCTATGGGGACCACCTCCACCTCATCCACCACCACCACCTCCACCTCCACCACCTCCACCTCCACCACCTCCACCACCACCTCCAACTCATCCTCCACCACCTCCTCCTTCACCACCACCTCCTCCTCCACCACCACCACCACCTCCTCCTCCTCTTCCTCCACCACCACCTCCTCCTCCACCACCACCCCCACCACCACCTCCACCACCTCCACCACCACCACCACCTCCACCTCATCCTCCTCCACCCCCACCACCACCTCCACCACCACCTCCACCTCATCCTCCACCACCACCTCCTCCTCTTCCTCCACCACCACCACCTCCACCTCCACCACCTCCACCTCCTCCTCCACCACCTCCACCATCACCTCCACCCCCACCTCCACCTCCTCCACCTGGTCCCAGGTCTGTGTGTACTCTCTTGCCAACTTCTATGGGGACCAGGCATTTCAGATATCGGACCAGGCATTTCAGATATAGGACCACGCATTTCAGATATCGGACCAGGCATTTCAGATATAGGACCAGGCATTTCAGATATAGGACCAGGCATTTCAGATATCGGACCAGGCATTTCAGATATAGGACCAGGCATTTCAGATATCGGACCAGGCATTTCAGATATAGGACCACGCATTTCAGATATCGGACCAGGCATTTCAGATATAGGACCAGGCATTTCAGATATAGGACCAGGCATTTCAGATATCGGACCAGGCATTTCAGATATAGGACCAGGCATTTCAGATATAGGACCAGGCATTTCAGATATCGGACCAGGCATTTCAGATATAGGACCAGGCATTTCAGATATAGGACCAGGCATTTCAGATATAGGACCAGGCATTTCAGATATAGGACCAGGCATTTCAGATATTTCAGGACCAGGCATTTCAGATATAGGACCAGGCATTTCAGATATAGGACCAGGCATTTCAGATATAGGACCAGGCATTTCAGATATCGGACCAGGCATTTCAGATATAGGACCAGGCATTTCAGATATCGGACCAGGCATTTCAGATATAGGACCAGGCATTTCAGATATAGGACCAGGCATTTCAGATATAGGACCAGGCATTTCAGATATAGGACCAGGCATTTCAGATATAGGACCAGGCATTTCAGATATAGGACCGGGCATTTCAGTAGTAACACAGCACAACACAAGGGAATCCCTCCAGACCCAGGCCCCTACCCGGTACTCCTTCTCCAGGATGACAGACTGTTTCTGGGGATTCACTTTGGCCTGCAGGGATAGGTCCAGTCTAACACACAGACGGACAGACAGACAGACAGACAGACAGACAGACAGACAGACAGACAAACAGACAGACAGACAGACAGACAGACAGACAGACAGACAGACAGACAGACAGACAGACAGACAGACAGACAGACAGACAGACAGACAGACAGACAGACAGACAGACAGACAGACAGACAGACAGACAGACAGACAGACAGACAGACAGACAGACACATGGCAACTCCTTCTTTAATAAAATGTGATCTCA
The DNA here is from genome assembly GCF_021184085.1 of Oncorhynchus gorbuscha. NCBI lineage: Eukaryota > Metazoa > Chordata > Actinopteri > Salmoniformes > Salmonidae > Oncorhynchus > Oncorhynchus gorbuscha. The sequence continues at coordinate 4,162,365 of NC_060189.1, forward strand.
AAAATGTGATTTGGTGAACAACTGGTATATTAGATCATGGACATTATCTGAAAGATACAGCTGGCACGAATCTCAGCTGTCAAACTCAATCGGGGTATGAGGAGATGAGAGGAGAGGAGAGGAGAGGAAAAGGGAAGATGAGAGAAGCAAGCTCCCAAGTCCCAACTCTTGACTCTCAAAATGAGAGGGGCTGCTTAAGGCAGCATCCTCCTCCCCTTCCCCCTTCCCCCTTTCCTCCTCCTCCTCCCGCCTCCTACTCCTCCTCTTCCCCCCTCCTCTCCTTTTCCTTTCCTCCCCTCCTCTTCCTCCCGTCCTCCTACCCCCTCCTCCTTTTCTTCCCCCATCTTCCTCCCGTCTCTTCCTCCTCTTCCCCCATCCTCTCCTTTTCGTTTCCTCCCCTCCTCCTCCTCCTCCTTTCCTCTCCACCTCCTCCTCTCCTCTCCCTCTCCTATTTTCCTTTCCTCCTCCTACTCGTCCCCCTCCTCTCTTCCCCCTTTCCTCCCCTCTTCCTCCTTTCCTCCCCTCCTCCTCCTCTCCTTCCCCCTCCCTCCCTCCCTTCCTCCTCCTCCTCCTCCTCCTCTCTTCCCCCTTTCCTCCTTTCCTCCCCTCCCTCCTCCTCTCTTCCCCCTCTCCTCCTCCTCCTTTCCTCCCCCTCTTCCTCCTCCTCTCTTCCCCCCTATCCTCCTCCCCCCTCCCTCTTCCTCCTCCTCTCTTCCCCCTTTCCTCCCCTCCCCCTATCCTCCCCTCCCCCTATCCTCCCTCCCCTCCCCCTTTCCTCCCCTCCCCCTATCCTCCCCTCCTCCTCTTCGTGCATTATTTCTGTAATGTATAAATGATGACATGGGCAGAAGTCAGAGATAGTCTAGATTCTAGTTGGCAAATCAGACCCAGAAAGTAGTCACCAAGCTGAATCATTATCACACCCTCTTCCCTATACCCGGCATGCGGTTGCTACAACCTAGCCTATGAATGAAAGTTTATAACGAAGGTGCACACAGGTCAAGAGATACTTTCACACTCTTGCCTACCTACATCTAGCTGATCTAGGGTGTAGTCATTAGTCCAACAGTTGCAAACGAGAGCTTCTATTGGACACATTCAGGTACGTTTATCCCCATTTCATTCCATTTACTTCTGTTTATAAAACGTTTTTTTTTAACAGAATTTGTCGGAACGCATCCCTAATTCACTCTGATAGCATACAAAAAGCACGATCACTTTCCTCGTTGTATAATTCCATCTCTAATCTTCTCTAAGCATTCGGGAAAGTATTCAGACCCCTTGACTTTTTTCACATTTTGTTACGTTACAGCGTTGTTCTAAAATGTATTTAATAGTTTGATCAATCTACACACAACACCCACTAATGACGAAGCAAAAACAGTTGCTTTGAAATTTGTGCAAGTATTCAAACCCTTTACTTAGTACTTTGTTGACGCAACTTTGGCAGCGATTACAGCCTCGAGTTTTCTTGGGTTTGACGCTACAAGCTTGGCACACCTGTATTTGGGGAGTTTCTCACATTCTTCTCTGCAGATCCTCTCAAGCTCTGTCAAATTGAATGGGGAGCGTTGCTGCACAGCTATTTTCAGGTCTCTCCAGAGATGTTCAATCGGGTTCTGGAGGGCTCTGGCTGGGCCACTCAAGGGCATTCAGAGACTTGTCCCGAAGTCACTCCTGCGTTGTCTTGGCTGTGTGCTTAAGGTCGTTGTCCTGTTGGAAAACTGAAAAAAAATCCCCACCACATGATGCTGCCACCACCATGCTTCACCATAGGGATGGTGCCAGGTTTCCTCCAGATGCTTGGTATTCAGGCTAAAGAGTTCAATCTTAGTTTCATCAGACCAGAGAATTTTATTTCTCAGAGAGTCATTAGGTGGCTTTTGGCAAACTCCAACTGGGCTGTCATGTGCCTTTTACTGAGGAGTGGCTTCCGTCTGCCCACTCTAGCAGAAAAGGCCTGATTGGTGGAGTGCTGCAGAGATGGTTGTCCTTCTGGAATGTTCTCCCACCTCCACAGAGGAACTCTGGAGCTCTGTCAGAGTGACCATCGAGTTCTTGGTCACCTCCCTGACCAAGCCTCTTCTCCCCCGATTGGTCAGTTTGACCAGGAGGCCAGCTCTAGGAAAAGTCTTGGTGGTTCCATACATCTTCCATTTAAGAATGATGGAGGCCACTGTGTTCTTGGGGACCTTCAAGGTAGGACCTTCAGGGTAGCCTAGTGGTTAGAGTGTTGGACTAGTAACCGAAAGGTTGCAAGTTCGAATCCCCGAGCTGACAAGATACAAATCTGTCGTTCAGCCCTTGAACAGGCAGTTAACCCACTGTTCCCAGGCCATCATTGAAAATAAGAATTTGTTCATAACTGACTTGCCTGGTTAAATAAAGGTTAAAAAAAAATCAAATACTGCAGAAATTCTTTGGTACCCTTCCCCTATGGACAATTTCTTCGACCTCATGGTCTGACATGCACTGTGAACTGTGGGACCTTATATAGACAGGTGTGGGCCTTTCCAAATCATGTCCAATCAATTGAATTTACCACAGGTGGACTCCAATCACGTTGTAGAAACATCTCAAGCATGATCAATGGAAACAGGATGCACCTGAGCTCAATTTCGGGTCTCATAGCAAAGGGTCTGAATACTTATGTAAATAAGGTATTTTGATTTTTTTTTTTACAAATTTATACATTAGCAATGTTTTCGCTTTGACATTATAGGGTTATTATGTGCTTAGATTGATGAGGATTTTTTTTAAATCAAGGGGTCTGAATACCTTCCGAAAGCACTGTACACCCTCTCCTCCTTTTCCCTTGTCTTGTGGACTTCAGTGCACAATACACCAGCTGCCTGTGACCAGGCGCAATTACCTTTCCACGCCAAACCTTCATATCATAACCACTAACTGCTACACACAGCCTACATCATTGTCGCCATATTAATGTCACGGTAAACATAGCTACAAGAACTAATGCGTTAGCTGCAGTTCCGCGTTGTACAGCAAGCAGTTTAGCAGTTACACGGGCGGGCCGGTGTAAATTAATAAAACCGAAAGCTTACCTTGACTTGGAGATCCACTGTTGGATAGCCTTTGTCATGCTGGTAAAAGAGGACCCAAAAGCGACTTAACAGAAGCAGAGTTTAATAATGTTCAAAACGGAATAACTGACATCCTCTAGATTTGTAGAGGGGAAAACAACTGGAGAAGCGGCCACAGACTGCAGGTCGCCTCGGGTAGGCGCAGGCCGTAGTCGACTGAGACACCTGCTCACACGCAGCGTCTGATGAAGGCACAAAACACGACAGAACAGGGTGATACACAATCACGGCAAAAAACACGACAGGACAGGGCGAAACGCAACCACAGCATGGTGAATACAATATAAGGAACCGACCAACAGGAACGGATCACAAAGGAATAAATAGGGAGTCTAATCAGGGGAAAGGATCGGGAACAGGTGTGGAAGGACTAAATGATGATTAGGGGAATAGGAACAGCTGGGAGCAGGAACGGAACGACAGAGAGAAGAGAGAGCGAGAGAGTGAGAGAGGGAGGGGAGAGAGAAGGATAGAACCAAACAAGACCAGCAGAGGGAAACGAATAGCATGGGGAGCACAGGGACAAGACATGACAATAAATGACAAACATGACAGTACCCCCCACTCACCGAGCGCCTCCTGGCGCACTCGAGGAGGAATCCTGGCGGCAACGGAGGAAATCATCGATGAGCGAACGGTCCAGCACGTCCCGAGACGGAACCCAACTCCTCTCCTCAGGACCGTAACCCTCCCAATCCACTAGGTATTGGTGACCCCGTCCCCGAACGCATGTCCATAATTTTATGTACCTTGTAAATAGGTGCGCTCTCGACAAGGACGGGAGGGGGAGGGAAGACGAACGGGGTGCGAAGAAAGGGCTTAACACAGGAGACATGGAAGACAGGATGGACGCGACGAAGATGTCGCGGAAGAAGCAGTCGCACAGCGACAGGATTGACGACCTGGGAGACACGGAACGGACCAATGAACCGCGGAGTCAACTTACGAGAAGCTGTCGTAAGAGGAAGGTTGCGAGTGGAAAGCCACACTCTCTGGCCGCAACAATACCTTGGACTCTTAATCCTGCGTTTATTGGCGGCTCTCACCGTCTGTGCCCTGTAACGGCAAAGTGCAGACCTCACCCTCCTCCAGGTGCGCTCACAACGTTGGACAAACGCTTGAGCGGAGGGAACGCTGGACTCGGCAAGCTGGGATGAGAACAGAGGAGGCTGGTAACCCAGACTACTCTGAAACGGAGATAACCCGGTAGCAGACGAAGGAAGCGAATTGTGAGCGTATTCTGCCCAGGGAGCTGTTCTGCCCAAGACGCAGGGTTCCTGAAAGAAAGGCTGCGTAGTATGCGACCAATCGTCTGATTGGCCCTCTCTGCTTGACCGTTAGACTGGGGATGAAACCCGGAAGAGAGACTGACGGACGCACCAATCAAACGACAGAACTCCCTCCAAAACTGTGACGTGAATTGCGGACCTCTGTCTGAAACGGCGTCTAACGGGAGGCCATGAATTCTGAATACATTCTCAATAATGATTTGTGCCGTCTCCTTAGCGGAAGGGAAGTTTAGCGAGGGGAATGAAATGTGCCGCCTTAGAGAACCTATCGACAACCGTCAGAATCACAGTCTTCCCCGCAGACAAAGGCAGACCGGTAATGAAGTCTAAGGCAATGTGAGACCATGGTCGAGAAGGAATGGGGAGCGGTCTGAGACGACCGGCAGGAGGAGAGTTACCCGACTTAGTCTGCGCGCAGTCCGAACAGGCAGCCACGAAACGGCGCGTGTCACGCTCCTGAGTCGGCCACCAAAAGCGCTGGCGAATAGACGCAAGAGTGCCTCGAACACCGGGATGACCCGCTAACTTGGCAGAGTGAGCCCACTGAAGAACAGCCAGACGAGTGGAAACAGGAACGAAAAGGAGGTTACTAGGACAAGCGCGCGGCGGCCGCAGTGTGCGTGAGTGCTTGCTTAACCTGTCTTTCAATTCCCCAGACTGTTAACCCGACAACACGCCCATAAGGAAGAATCCCCTCGGGATCAGTAGAAGCCACAGAAGAACTAAACAGACGGGATAAGGCATCAGGCTTGGTGTTCTTGCTACCCGGACGGTAAGAAATCACAAACTCGAAACGAGCGAAAAACAACGCCCAACGAGCTTGACGGGCATTAAGTCGTTTGGCAGAACGGATGTACTCAAGGTTCTTATGGTCTGTCCAAACGACAAAAGAACGGTCGCCCCCTCCAACCACTGTCGCCATTCGCCTAGGGCTAGCGGATGGCGAGCAGTTCACGGTTACCCACATCATAGTTGCGCTCAGATGGTGACAGGCGATGAGAAAAATAAGCGCAAGGATGAACCTTATCGTCAGACTGGAAGCGCTGGGATAGAATGGCTCCCACGCCTACCTCTGAAGCGTCAACCTCGACAATGAATTGTCTAGTGACGTCAGGAGTAACGAGGATAGGAGCGGACGTAAACGTTCTTTTAGAAGATCAAAAGCTCCCTGGGCGGAACCGGACCACTTAAAACACGTCTTGACAGAAGTAAGAGCTGTGAGAGGGCAGCAACTTGACCGAAATTACGAATGAAACGCCGATAGAAATTAGCGAAACCTAAAAGCGCTGCAACTCGACACGTGACCTTGGAACGGGCCAATCACTGACAGCTTGGACCTTAGCGGAATCCATCTGAATGCCTTCAGCGGAAATAACGGAACCGAGAAAAGTAACGGAGGAGACATGAAAAGAGCACTTCTCAGCCTTTACGTAGAGACAATTCTCTAAAAGGCGCTGTAGAACACGTCGAACGTGCTGAACATGAATCTCGAGTGACGGAGAAAAAATCAGGATATCGTCAAGATAGACAAAAACAAAAATGTTCAGCATGTCTCTCAGAACATCATTAACTAATGCCTGAAAAACAGCTGGCGCATTGGCGAGACCGAACGGCAGAACCCGGTACTCAAAATGCCCTAACGGAGTATTAAACGCCGTTTTCCACTCGTCCCCCTCTCTGATGCGCACGAGATGGTAAGCGTTACGAAGGTCCAACTTAGTAAAGCACCTGGCTCCCTGCAGAATCTCGAAGGCTGATGACATAAGGGGAAGCGGATAACGATTCTTAACCGTTATGTCATTCAGCCCTCGATAATCACGCAGGGCGCAGAGTACCGTCCTTCTTCTTAACAAAAAAGAACCCCGCCCGGCCGGAGAGGAAGAAGGCACTATGGTACCGGCGTCAAGAGACACAGACAAATAATCCTCGAGAGCCTTCGTTCGGGAGCCGACAGAGAGTATAGTCTACCTCGAGGAGGAGTGGTCCCCGAAGGAGATCAATACTACAATCATACGACCGGTGAGGAGGAAGGGAGTTGGCTCGGGACCGACTGAAGACCGTGCGCAGATCATGATATTCCTCCGGCACTCCTGTCAAATCGCCAGGCTCCTCCTGAGAAGTAGGGACAGAAGAAATGGGAGGGATGGCAGACATTAAACACTTCACATGACAAGAAACGTTCCAGGATAGGATAGCATTACTAGACCAATTAATAGAAGGATTATGACATACAAGCCAGGGGTGACCCAAAACAACAGGTGTAAACGGTGAACGGAAAATCAAAAAAGACATAGTCTCACTGTGGTTACCAGATACTGTGAGAGTTAAAGGTAGTGTCTCAAATTTGATACTGGGAAGATGACTACCATCTAAGGCAAACATGGGCGTAGGCCTGTCTAACGGTCTGAAAGGAATGTTATGTTTCCGAGCCCATGCTTCGTCCATGAAACAACCCTCAGCCCCAGAGTCAATCAAAGCACTGCATGTAGCACCCGAACCGGTCCAGCGTAGATGGACCGACATAGTAGTACAAGATCTAGATGAAGGGACCTGAGTAGTAGCGCTCACCAGTAGCCCTCCGCTTACTGATGGGCTCTGGCCTCTTACTGGACATGAAATAACAAAATGTCCAGCAACTCCGCAATAGAGGCACAGGCGGTTGGTGATCCTCTGTTCCCTCTCCTTATTCGAGATGCGAATCCCTCCCAGCTGCATGGGCTCAGTCTCAAAGCCAGAGGGAGATGGTTGCGATGCGGAGCAGGGAAACACCGTTGATGCGAGCTCTCTTCCACGAGCCCGGTGACGAAGATCTACCCGTCGTTCTATGCGGATGGCGAGAGCAATCAAAGAGTCCACATCTGAAGGAACCTCCCGGGAGAAATCTCATCCTTAACCACTGCGTGGAGTCCCTCCAGAAAACGAGCGAGCAGCGCCGGCTCGTTCCACTCACTCGAGGCAGCAAGAGTGCGAAACTCAATGGAATAATCCGTTATGGACCGTTCACCTTGGCATAAGGAAGCCAGGGCCCTAGAAGCCTCCTCACCAAAAACTGAACGGTCAAAAACCCGAATCATCTCCTCTTTAAAGTTCTGGAATCTGTTAGAGCAATCAGCCCTTGCCTCCCAGATAGCTGTGCCCCATTCTCGAGCCCGGCCAGTAAGGGTGAAATGACGAAAGCAGCCCGAGCTCTCTCTCTAGAGTATGTGTGGGGTTGGAGAGAGAACACAATCTCACACTGCGTGAGAAAGGGGCGGCACTCAGTGGGCTGCCCGGAGTAGCAAGGTGGGTTATTAACCCTGGGTTCAGGAGGCTCGGCAGGCCAGGGAGTAACAGGTGGCACGAGACGTAGACTCTGGAACTGTCCAGAGAGGTCGGAAACCTGAGCGGCCAGGTTCTCCACGGCATGGCGAGCAGCAGACAATTCCTGCTCGTGTCTGCCGAGCATGGCTCCTTGGAACTCGACGGCAGTGTAACGAGCGTCTGAAGTCGCTGGGTCCATTCCTTGGTCGGTTCCTTCTGTCATGCTGGTAAAAGAGGACCCAAAAGCGACTTAACAGAAGCAGAGTTTAATAATGTTCAAAACGGAATAACTGACATCCTCTAGATTTGTAGAGGGGAAAACAACTGGAGAAGCGGCCACAGACTGCAGGTCGCCGGGTAGGCGCAGGCCGTAGTCGACTGAGACACCTGCTCACACGCAGCGTCTGATGAAGGCACAAAACACGACAGAACAGGGTGATACACAATCACGGCAAAAAACACGACAGGACAGGGGCGAAACGCAACCACAGCATGGTGAATACAATATAAGGAACCGACGGAACAGGAACGGATCACAAAGGAATAAATAGGGAGTCTAATCAGGGGAAAGGATCGGGAACAGGTGTGGAAGGACTAAATGATGATTAGGGGAATAGGAACAGCTGGGAGCAGGAACGGAACGACAGAGAGAAGAGAGAGCGAGAGAGTGAGAGAGGGAGGGGGAGAGAGAAGGATAGAACCAAACAAGACCAGCAGAGGGAAACGAATAGCATGGGGAGCACAGGGACAAGACATGACAATAAATGACAAACATGACAGCCTTAGCCAGCTAACTAACATAAATAGCCTTCCTCTACGTTTGAACCAGTGTTTAAGTAGGCTAAATTAGCTAGCTGCATTCGCTAGCTAAGTAAGTGAAAGTGGTAAAAAAAATACAGCTAGCTCACTCTCTCTCTCTTGCTTCTTCCTTCATTTGTTCAACTATTATCTTTCTCTCTCTTTGAGTCAACTACTAACCACATTAGATTCACTCTAGTGCTAGCTAGCTGTAGCTTATGCTTTAAATACAAGATTTCATTCTCTGCTCCTTTGATTGGGTGAACAACATGTCAGTTCATGCTCTGATAGGTTGGAGGATGTCCTACGGAAGTTGTCATAAATACTGTGTAAGTCTATGGAAAGGGGTGAGAACCATGAGCCTTCTACATTTTGTATTGAAGTCAATCTACCCAGAGGAGGACGGAAACTAGCTGTCCTCCGGCTACACCAGGGTGCTACCCTACAGAGTCCTGTTGAGGCTACTGTTGACCTTCATTGCATTGTTTTAATCAATTATTTGATGACTGATTATATTGAGTATAGTTTTATCTAAAATGGATCACTTTTTTAAAAATGTTTCACTATTTTAATTGTTATGAAATTCCCCTTCCTCCTCTGAGAAGCGTCCGCTGACACACAGACAAACACACGCACACACACGCACACACACGCACGCACGCACGCACGCACACACACACACGCGCACACACACACACGCACTCACTCCGTCTTCCCTACCCAGATAGTGGGTACAAATCAAATTGGCTCCGTTTCCCCCGATCAATGACTCTGCTTAATGTGGACAGGTGCTCTAACTATTTTGACCCTTAAAGGAAAATTCCACTCAAAACACAATCAATGTTTTTAGATTGTTTTGCATTAGTCCACTGTTGATACAATTGTTTTGCATTAGTCCACTGTTGATACAATGTTTTGCATTAGTCCACTGTTGATACAATGTTTTGCATGTCAGCAGTCAAGTTTTCAAGATATTGGTTTTCAAGAAGCAACAGGTGATATATTATTATTATTATTATTATTATTATTATTATTATTAATATTATTATTATTATTATTATTATTATTAATATTATATTATTACTTCAACAACCCTCCGGAGGACGGCCACACCTCTCTAACCTCAAGGCTACGTTCACCCCTCTCATTGAGGAAGAGCTCTGATTGGGTCACAGAGTGTCATGCAGGTGAATGAGGACCCAAAAGCGACTTGGCGAAAACAGAGTCTTTAATCCAGTAATGATACCTTACAAAACAAAAAGCATAATACTACTCGTAAAGACGAGAACAGACTGGAGACTTGATCAAGAACTGCAGGTTGCCTCGGGAAGGCACTTGAACCTAGCAGACTCAGACACCTGCTCACCACGCAGCATCTGAGGGAAACACGACACGACAGGGCAATACATAGACACAGCACGGTGAATATTAGACAAGGATCCGACAGGGCAGGAACGGAAAACAAGGAGAGAAATAGGGACTCTAATCAGGGAAAAGGATCGGGAACAGGTGTGGGAAGACTAAATGATTGATTAGGGGAATAGGAACAGCTGGGAGCAGGAACGGAACGATAGAGAGAAGAGAGAGAGGGAGGGGAGAGAGAGGGATAGAAAAAGGGAACGAACCTAATAAGACCAGCAGGGGAAACGAACAGAAGGGAAAGCATAATGACAAGACAATATATGACAAAACATGACAGTACCCCCCCACTCACCGAGCGCCTCCTGGCGCTCTCGAGGAGGAACACTGGCGGCAACGGAGGAAATCATAGATCAAACGGTCCAGCACGTCCCGAGAAAGAACCCAACTCCTCTCCTCAGGACCGTAACGGAAAAACGAAAAAAAAAGGGAAACTAGGGTACTACTCTAAAAAAAAAAATGAGACACGGGTAGAGAACTGAAAACTTTAGAGCAAACAGGACCAAACAGGCCAGGAGAGTAACAACTAGGGACAGACTGAGACACAGCAAGGGCAGGAACAAGAACAGGAGAGATGCGATGGCAGGGAACAGACTGAGACCCAGCAAGACCAGGAGCAGAAGCAGAAAAATACGCACAAGGGTGGACCCCATCGTCAGTATCGGAGCGCTGGGACAGAATGGCTCCCACGCCCACCCCGACGCGTCAACCTCAACAATAAACTGTTTAGTGACGTCAGGTGCAACAAGGATAGGAGCGGATGCAAAACGCTTCTTAAAGAGATCAGAACAACAATCATACGACCGGTGAGGAGGAAGGGAGTTGGTTCTGGACCGACTGAAGACCGTGCGCAGACCATGATATTCCTCCGGCACTCCTGTCAAATCACCAGGTTCCTCCTGAGAAGAGGGGACAGAACAAACAGGAGAAATAGCAGACATTAAACACTTCACATGACAAGAAACGCTCCAGGAAAGGACAGAACCACTAGACCAATCAAAAGAAGGATTATGACACACTAGCCAGGGATGACCCAAAACAACAGGTGTAAAAGGTGAACAAAAATCAAAAAGAAATGTTCTCACTATGGTTACCAGATACAGTGAGGGTTAAAGGTAGTGTTTCACATAATATACTGGGGAGAGGACTACCATCCAAGGCAAACATGACCGTGGGCTCCCTAACTGTCTGAGAGGAATGTCATGTTCCCGCGCCCAGGCTTCGTCCATAAAACAGCCCTCTGCCCCAGAGTCTATTAATGCACTGCAGGATGCTGCCGATCCGGTCCAGCGTAGATGGACCGGTAAAGTAGTACATGTACTTGACGGAGAGGACCGTCTAGTAGCGCTTATCAGTCGCCCTCCGCTTACTGATGAGCTCTGGCCTTTAACTGGACATGAAATGACAAAATGACCAGCGGAACCGCAATAGAGACAGAGGCGGTTGGTGATTCTCCGTTCCCTCTCCTTAGTCGAGATGCGAATACCCCCAGCTGCATGGGCTCAACACCTGAGTCAGTGGGGAAAGACGGTAGTGTCGGAGAGAGGGGAGACACAGTTAACGCGAGCTCTCTTCTATGAGCTCGGTGACGAAGATCTACCCGTCGTTCAATGCGAATAGCGAGTTCAATCAAAGAATCCACGCTGGATGGAACCTCCCGAGAGAGAATCTCATCCTTAACCTTAGCGTGGAGTCCCCCAGAAAACGAGCGAGCAACGCCTGCTCGTTCCAGTTACTGGAGGCAGCAAGAGTGCGAAACTCTATTGAGTAATCCGTTATGGATCGATTACCTTGACATAGGGAAGACAGGGACCAGGAAGCTTCTCTCCCAAAAACTGAGCGATCAAAAACCCTTATCATCTCCTCTTTAAAGTTCAGATAATTGTTAGTACACTCAGCGCTTGCCTCCCAGATAGCTGTGCCCCACTGCCGAGCCCGACCAGTAAGGGAGTGATATGACGTAGGCAATCCGAGCTCTCTCTCTTGAGTATGTGTTGGGTTGGAGAGAGAACACGATATCACACTGGGTGAGAAAGGAGCGGCACTCAGTGGGCTGCCCAGAATAACAAGGTGGGTTATTAACCCTAGGTTCCGGAGGCTCGGAAGAACCGGAAGTAGCTGGTGACACGAGACGAAGACTCTGATACTGTCTTGAGAGGTCGGAGAACTGAGCGGCCAGGGTCTCAACGGCATGCCGAGCAGCAGACAATTCCTGCTCGTGTCTGCCGAGCATCGCTCCCTGGAACTCGAGAGTAGAGTAGAGAGAATCCATAGTCGCTGGGTCCATTCTTGGTCGGATCCTTCTGTCATGCAGGTGAATGAGGACCCAAAAGCGACTTGGCGAAAACAGAGTCTTTAATCCAGTAATGATACCTTACAAAACAAAAAGCATAATACTACTCGTAAAGACGAGAACAGACTGGAGACTTGATCAAGAACTGCAGGTTGCCTCGGGAAGGCACTTGAACCTAGCAGACTCAGACACCTGCTCACCACGCAGCATCTGAGGGAAACACGACACGACAGGGCAATACATAGACACAGCACGGTGAATATTAGACAAGGATCCGACAGGGCAGGAACGGAAAACAAGGAGAGAAATAGGGACTCTAATCAGGGAAAAGGATCGGGAACAGGTGTGGGAAGACTAAATGATTGATTAGGGGAATAGGAACAGCTGGGAGCAGGAACGGAACGATAGAGAGAAGAGAGAGAGGGAGGGGAGAGAGAGGGATAGAAAAAGGGAACGAACCTAATAAGACCAGCAGGGGGAAACGAACAGAAGGGAAAGCATAATGACAAGACAATATATGACAAAACATGACACAGAGACAGTGGCTATAAGACTTAAATAGGTCACTATCTGGGAGCGAAGATGATGTGGTTAGATAACATAACATACTGTAGTGAACATGGGGGGGGGAGGTGTGTGTGTACTGTAGTTAACATCAGGAGCAGAAGGGATATTTTTCATTACTAGGTGCACTGCACGCCGACCCACGGCTATTTAGTCAGGACTAGGCATGCTTAAGATTTCTCACACACACACTTAAAATACGCAATGACACACACACACACACACACACACACACACACACACACACACACACACACACACACACACACACACACACACACACACACACACACACACACACACACACACACACACACACACACACACACACACACACACATTTCTGCCGCCCAGGGTTAAGAAGGAGAAAATGAGGACGGTGCATTGGGAGGGAACTGTCAGGGAGAGGGAGAGGAGAGGAGAGGAGAGGAGAGGAGAGGAGAGGCGAGGAGAGGAGAGGAGAGGGTCTATCAGCCCCCACCGCTGTCAGGAAGAGAAGAGGAGAGGAGAGGAGAGGAGAGGAGAGGAGAGGAGAGGAGAGGAGAGGAGAGGAGAGGAGAGGAGAGGAGAGGAGAGGAGAGGAGAGGAGAGGAGAGGAGAGGAGAGGAGAGGAGAGGAGAGGAGAGGAGAGGAGAGGAGAGGATTGGGCCTATCAGTCCCCACCACTGTCAGGAAGAGGAGAGGAGAGGGCCTATCAGCCCCCACCACTGTCAGGAAGAGGAGGAGCAGAGAGGAGGACAGGAGAGGACAGGACAGGAGAGGAGAGGAGGTAGTGAATGACAGTGTGTGAGGTGGCAGCTGCATGGAACAGACAGGCTTGGTGGCCGGGGCATGATGTCCCCCTATCCTCCTCCCAAGCCCTATGCTACATCCCAAACAGCATCCTATCCCCGTTGAGCCCTGGTCAAAAGTAGTGCACTGTATAGGGAACAGGATGCAATTTGGGATGAGGTCCCAGTCCGCTGTGGCGCCAGCTCACAGGGACAGTAACAAGAGCAGCTCTGCCATCTGGCTCCCGCCCACATGACATCAATCACTCTTTGTCACTATGGTAACTAACAGTCGCTTCCCTGATGTGGTAACGGTAACACAGTACAAAACGTCCCAAATGGCCCCCTATTCCCTATTTAGTGCTCTGTTCAAAAGAAGTGCACTATATGGATAAATAGGGTTCCATATGGGACACACCACATCTAAAGATTATATAAAAAATAACATACAGTTTTAAGAACTCATCCATCCACCATAGATACAGCTAACTAAGAAGGACTCATCCACCCACCACAGATAGCTAACTAAGAAGGACTCATCCATCCACCACAGATACAGCTAACTAAGAATGACTCATCCATCCACACAGATACAGCTAACTAATAAGGACTCATCCATCCACCACAGATATCTAACTAATAAGGACTCATCCATCCACCACAGATACAGCTAACTAAGAAGGACTCATCCATCCACCACAGATAGCTAACTAATAAGGACTCATCCATCCACCACAGATAGCTACCTAATAAGAACTCATCCATCCACCACAGATACAGCTAACTAAGAAGGACTCATCCATCCACCACAGATACAGCTAACTAAGAAGGACTCATCCATCCACCACAGATAGCTTTTATTTGATTTAACTAGGAAAATCAGGTTAAACCTCTTGGGGATAGGGCTGTTTACTGCCCTGCTGGAGTAATTGCGTGCCCATAGTAAACATTTTTTTTTGTTGTCAAAAGTTGCTAATATATGCAAATAAAAAATATTATTGAATAGAAAACACTCTAAAGCTTCTAAAACCGTTTAAATTATGTCTGTATGTAAAGCAGAACTCTTAGGGCAGTCATTCTCCCAAACTCTCTCTTGTCATCAGAAAAGTTGGCCCAACTTTGACGTCATCGCCCCACCCTTCCAAAGCACTTACAGGTCTGGGAACAGTCTCTTTGTCTTCAGCGCGATGTCTGCTTCCAATGGGGCTTCTCATTGTGAGAATCGCGCGCTCAGGAGAGTTTTGGCGGGCCGAAACCTTTCGGTCACGCGAAAAAACAGGTCACTCTCATGCGCGCTCTGCTCCGGTCCTGTCTTTTTTCCAAGATCGATTATACAATGCATGCGTTTCTGTTCGTCCTCACGATTGCTGTACACCTTTATACCATGTTAAAGCTTGATTATGAAGTTAGTTTGACAAGTTTAGGCTACATATAATATGTAAGTTCGACGTTTTGGTGCGCATCCACTTGAATTTTGGCTACATTTCAACCAAAATGTGTCGTGTTTGAGAACCGAAAGACACAGACTGCAAAACTAAACGCTGTTTTTGGTAAGTATAATTCCTTCCAGGTCTTCTGATGGAAGAACAGCAAAGGTAAGGGAATATTTATGTGGTAAATTTGGGTTTCTGTGGACTCCAAGATAGAGGAGCCATAATGCTACTTTTTGAGCGCCGACTCATAGTATAGCCTAGTGAACGAAACCTGTAACGTTAAAAATAAATGTAACACAGCGATTGCATTCAGAAGAAGTGTATCTAACTATATATATGTAGAACATGCATATTTAGTCAAAGTTTATGATGTGTATTCCTTGTTAGCTGACGTTATCTGCCGGAGCTATCATTTCTCAGGACATTTGAGTATCATTTTTTGAACGATGCATCATTGTAAACAGAGATTTATGAATATATATAGCATATTATTGAAAAAACATAAATGTACTGTGTAACATGTTATATTACTGTCATCTGATGAAGATTTCAAAAGGTTAGTGCATTATTTTTCTTTTAATCCTGCGTTTGTTGATTGCATATTTTTTTCAACTTGGCTATGCAAATTAGCTGTGTCTTCGGTGGTGGTTTGACATAAATATGTGCTATGTTTTCGCCGTAAAACATTTTAGAAATCTGACTTGCTGGGTAGATAAACAAGGTGTTTATCTTTCATTTGAGCCATTGGACTTGTTAATGTGTGGAGGTTAAATATTTTTAGGAATATTTTTGCGTTCCATGCGCCACCTTCCAGCTGAACGTGGGGGGGGGTGTTCCCAAATTGGAACCCTAGTCCCCTTCTGGTTAAGAACACATTTTTATTTTACAATGAAGGCCTACCCCGGCCAAACCCTCCCCTAACCCGGACGACGCTTGGCCAATTGTGCGCCACCCTACGGGACTAACTAATAAGGATATCCATCCACCGCAGCTAACTAGTTAATCCAGAGATTCATACCTTTGCCTCAATTTGACAGTCTCATCTAGATCATCGTGACATTTGTAGATCTTTATGATAACCACATTAGCAACTGTTGTTTCGATATGTTTTGACCGTGACAGTTTACAATCCAGGGTTACTCCAAGCAGTATAGTCACCTCAACTTGCTCAATTACCACATTATTCATTACAAGATTTAGTTGAGCTTTAGGGTTTAGTGAGCGTTTTGTTCCAAATACAATGCTTTTAATTATAGCATTATTTAGGACTAACTTATTCCTTGCCACCCATTCTGAAACTAACTGCAGCAGTCATTTCAGTCGCTGTAGTAGCTGACTGAAAAGTAAGGAGCCTAGACAGCTGCCCTGTGGAAGCAACCTGGTGATATCCTGATCTTTGACCCCAGGAAAAAACACAAAGTCTTTGCCCCAGCTACAGATGTATTCCTCACCATCGAACTCTTTATCACAATAGAATGATCCGGTGTCTGCCGTGTCTCAAAGCTGATTGCGAGGCCAGAGCCACAGAACTCAACACAACAGCCAACGGGGCAGAGCTCTGATCCAGAGAGCACGGCCCAGCAGGAAGGGGGCCACGGTGGTCCAGGCTCAGGCAGTTGATTGACTAGGACAGGGAGAGGTAGCTGGTGGGACATCCACAGCCATGGAGGGAAGAGCCAAGACAGCTGGTACAGGGGCTCGAAGCGATTTTAAAAGTCTTAAGTCTGGACGCGGGAGAAGAAGTGTTTGTTCGACTCCAGGTGAGCGTAAATGGATGCGTGTCGGAATGAGAAAGAAGGAGAAGAATCGTTCTCGGGGCGCCTACCTTCTTCTCCCGCGTCCAGACTTAAGACTTTTAAAATCGCTCCGAGAACGATTCTTCTCCTTCTTTCTGATTCCGACACGAATCCATTTACGCTCACCTGGAGTCGAACAATGAGCGGCCAGAACGATTCTTCTCCACCTGGAGTCGAACAATGAGCGGCCATTTTCTGGTTGAAGATAGTAGAGGGGTGGTGGAAATGTATCATCGTCCAGGAAGGTCCTTTTATGGTCCTCTTGGATGTTTTCATAGGAAGCATTTAAAGATGTAGATAATCTCATAGAATCCTTATTCCATTCGAGGCGCTCGGTAAACATTTTTTAAAATTTCTTCACGAAGAGTAATAATCATTTCATTAGCTGCAAGTTCAAAACATTTTTCACAAATGAAGGCATCCAATCAGAACAGTGTCTCTACCTCAGAACAGCAGCTCAATGTCTTTATCTCTCTCACACACACACACACACAGTACTGTACTCACATACTGGAGAGACTTGGGTCACTCTGTTTTCGTGAATATATAATCTGGGTCTATAATTGTTGAACGTCCATAACATTTTCAGAAAAATAAATCTCAAGCACCAAGGAGATAAGTGTGTTACATAAATGACAAAAAAATAATTTACATAAAAATAATTTACATTTTTTTTACATAAAAACACTGCAATTTGTTATACCAGGTATCAAGAAGAAATGGACTTGAAAAATAAAAAATATTTTGGTGCCCATCAATATTACAAACTTACAGTATCATATTTATGCTCATATATATTATGTTAACTAATAGCAAAGAAAAGTTTTGGAATTGGCCTAATCAAGACCAAATTAAATCTGTGTGACATGATCCTCTTTGGATGTATAATTTCAGAATGTCAGTGTACTAGCTAGTACACAGTGCAGGTGTTAATCACGACCAGAGGGACCCACCTAAGAGCCAAATTATCCCTGGTAGATTTAAAACAGCATAATTCTGTGGTTCTGGTGATAACTGGCAAAGTGTTTCACAACCTCATCCATGTTGAGGGGAGCGTGCCCTCCTTGACTCAACACTGAGGATTCTGAGCCGACTTAACCAGCCATCAACCATCGTTGTCCTCAGGTGGGTTTTAATCCGTTTTAAGGCTGATAAGCTCCTCCCACAAGAAGCACTGCCTGACTGGGGTAACAACAGAAACCTTACAAAGTGGAAATAGCTCATGGAAGATCTCGTTATAAAGGTTCTAGAAACACAACAAAGTCAAGGAGAGGAGATGGTCTGTCCCTTCCACTTTTCTCTCTCCTATCAAGAAGCCGCTTGGTTTGATGAACCTCATGTTTGAGGTCCTCTAAATCTGACTCAAAGGTCTGAGCGAAGGCAAACAGAGGCTCCTCATTGAAGAATGTTGTCCTCTTTGGGTTGAGAGACTGGACCCCTTTGCATTACCTCGTAATTCTTATTTGAAAACCGCCTCTGTAGCTCAGCTGTGAGACTGTCAAGCACCTGATTAAAGACAGCTCTATGGAAACGCCTCTGCAGCTCAGCTGTGAGACTGTCAAGCACCTGATTAAAGACAGCTCTATGGAAAACGCCTCTGTAGCTCAGCTATGAGACTGTCAAGCACCTGATTAAAGACAGCTCTATGGAAAACGCCTCTGTAGCTCAGCTATGAGACTGTCAAGCACCTGATTAAAGACAGCTCTATGGAAAACGCCTCTGCAGCTCAGCTGTGAGACTGTCAAGCACCTGATTAAAGACAGCTCTATGGAAAACGCCTCTGCAGCTCAGCTGTGAGACTGTCAAGCACCTGAAACAATCCCGTATCCGGGATCGTAATTATAGCCTCAAGCTCATTACCATAACGCAACGTTAACTATTCATGAAAATCGCAAAATAAAAGGAAATAAATATATTGGCTCTCAAGCTTAGCCTTTTGTTAACAACACTGACATCTCAGATTTTCTAAATATGCTTTTCAACCATAGCAAAACAAGCATTTGTGTAACAGTATTGATAGCTAGCATAGCATTAAGCCTAGCATTCAGCAGGCAACATTTTCACAAAAACAAGAAAAGCATTCAAAGAAAATAATTTACCTTTGAAGAACTTCGGATGTTTTCAATGAGGAGACTCTCAATTAGATAGCAAATGTTCAGTTTTTCCAAAAATATTATTTGTGTAGGAGAAATCGCTCCGTTTTGTTCATCACGTTTGGCTAAGAAAAAAATGAAAATTCAGTCATCAAAACGCCAAACATTTTTCCAAATTAACTCCATAATATCGACAGAAACATGGCAAACGTTGTTTAGAATCAATCCTCAAGGTGTTTTTCACATATCTATTCGATGATAAGTCATTCCTGGCAGTTTGGTTTCTCCTCTGAATCACATGGAAAAATACATGCAGCTGGAGATTACACACCAATTTCGACGGAGGACACCAGGCGGACACCTGGTAAATGTAGTCTCTTATGGTCAATCTTCCAATGATATGCCTACAAATACGTCACAATGCTGCAGACACCTCGGGGAAACGACAGAAAGTGTAGGCTCGTTCCTGGTGCATTCACAGCCATATAAAGGAGACATTGGAACACAGTGCCTCAAAAATCTGGCTCACTTCCTGTTTGAAGTTTCATCTTGGTGTCGCCTGTAGAATTAGTTCTGTGGCACTCACAGACAATATCTTTGCAGTTTTGGAAACGTCAAAGTGTTTTCTTTCCAAAGCTGTCAATTATATGCATAGTCGAGCATCTTTTCGTGACAAAATATCTTGTTTAAAACAGGAACGTTTTTCATCCAAAAATGAAATACTGCCCCCAGAGGTTCAAGAGGTTAAAGACAGCTCTTTGGAAGCTCTCACCATCCCTTTGGTCACTATGTTTCTGTCCTCATCATCGATGAGTCGTGAAATCTTAAGCTTGTTTTAGTCTGTCTTTTACACACTGTTTGTACACTTATTTCACAGAGCTCTGCAATCTCTTCAACCTCCTTCCATAGTTCTCCATAGTAACCCTCACTTCTGTAGTCCTGTAATGTGTCTGTAAGGGCACCTACTAGATCCACAGCCCTTCCTGTAATGTGTCTAAGGACACCTACTAGAGCCACAGCCCTCCTGTAATATGTCTGTAAAGGCACCTACTAGATCCACAGCCCTTCCTGTAATGTTTTATTTATTTATTTATTTCACCTTTATTTAACCAGGTAGGCAAGTTGAGAACAAGTTCTCATTTACAACTGCGACCTGGCCAAGATAAAGCAAAGCAGTTCGACAGATACAACGACACAGAGTTACACATGGAGTAAAACAAACATACAGTCAATAATACAGTATAAACAAGTCTATATACAATGTGAGCAAATGAGGTGAGAAGTGAGGTTAAGGCAAAAAAGGCCATGGTGGCAAAGTAAATACAATATAGCAAGTAAAACACTGGAATGGTAGTTTTGCAATGGAAGAATGTGCAAAGTAGAAATAAAAATAATGGGGTGCAAAGGAGCAAAATAAATAAATAAATTAAATACAGTTGGGAAAGAGGGAGTTGTTTGGGCTAAATTATAGGTGGGCTATGTACAGGTCTAAGGTAATGTGTAATGTGTTTAAGGGCACCTACTAGATCCACAGCCCTTCCTGTAATGTATCTGTATGGACACCTACTAGACCCACAGCCCTTCCTGTAATGTGTCTGTAAGGGCACCTACTAGACCCACAGCCCTTCCTGTAATGTGTCTGTATGGACACCTACTAGATCCACAGCCCTTCCTGTAATCTGTCTAAGGGCACCTACTAGATCCACAGCCCTTCCTGTAATGTGTCTGTATGGACACCTACTAGATCCACAGCCCTCGCTAGGTCAAGAGAGCTTGATTGGAGCATGTCAGAAAGACATTTGGCATCACCAAGCGCGCCTTACAAAAGGTAACCAAAAGCACTATGAAATGTAAATCTGAGAAAGAATGCCCCTTGCCTCCCCTGATCTATCACCACTATTTACTAAGTGTGATGTCCTGTAGCGCTCTCAGAACTGCTGGAAGCCTGTCCCTCAGATTACGGCATGCCATGTATCTGCAGGCCCACCTTCCATCTGTAAGTCTCCGTAGTTCCCTGGGCTGCTGCTGTGGATACAGCTCTTTCTGAACTGCAAGCCACTTGAGACGAAGGTGCGAGCCAGATAAAAAAGCTGGAAAGCTTCTGCAGGAGAGCAGAAAAAAGTGAACTGCCTCAGGCACTGATTTTACAGCGTGGACAAGAATCAAATTCAAACAAATGTGCATTACAGTAAAACATCAAATGCTAATCTTGCGCTGTTTTTGATCCGTGCAGACACACCAGAATGCTTTCCGTTGACGACGGATGCCACAGCAGATTGTTTCTGTAGTCCGGACCGTGTTTTTCAAGGCAGTCAATTATCATGTTTGTGAGACCTGCTGCATCTAAGCTTTCACCTGACTAAAAGTGTAAAAAGCTTTCGTGGATGTCCCTGTTGTAATAGTACCTCACAACTAAAGACATTTCGTGGATGGCCCTGTTGTAACAGTACCTCACAACTAAAGACATTTCGTGGATGGCCCTGTTGTAATAGTGCCTCACAACTAAAGACATTTGTTTTCTTTTAAAATCTTTGGTTTCACACTAAAAAACTCAGACCTCTACAACTTCCTCCTGGATTTGGTGGATTTGGTGACTTGCGTACTTAGCATTGGCATGTGCATTCATCTTTTTATCTATGAGAGGGTCA
This sequence comes from Oncorhynchus gorbuscha, assembly GCF_021184085.1. Taxonomy (NCBI): domain Eukaryota; kingdom Metazoa; phylum Chordata; class Actinopteri; order Salmoniformes; family Salmonidae; genus Oncorhynchus; species Oncorhynchus gorbuscha. The sequence goes on from NC_060189.1 coordinate 4,183,869, forward strand.
TGCTTTGCTATTTCTTCTCAGATTGTCCAAAACAATTACCCTTTGTTGTGAGAGTCATCATCATCTCGATGACCTCTCTGCTCATCAGACTCTCTGCTCATCAGACTCTCTGCTCATCAGACTCTCTGCTCATCAGACTCTCTGCTCATCAGACTCTCTGCTCATCAGACTCTCTGCTCATCAGACTCTCTGCTCATCAGACTCTCTGCTCATCAGACTCTCGATGATCTCTCTGCTCATCAGACTCTCTGCTCATCAGACTCTCGATGATCTCTCTGCTCATCAGACTCTCTGCTCATCAGACTCTCTGCTCATCAGACTCTCTGCTCATCAGACTCTCTGCTCATCAGACTCTGCTCATCAGACGCTCGATGATCTCTCTGCTCATCAGACTCTCTGCTCATCAGACTCTCTGCTCATCAGACTCTCTGCTCATCAGACTCTCTGCTCATCAGACTCTCTGCTCATCAGACTCTCTGATGATCTCTCTGCTCATCAGACTCTCTGCTCATCAGACTCTCGATGATCTCTCTGCTCATCAGACTCTCTGCTCATCAGACTCTCTGCTCATCAGACTCTCTGCTCATCAGACTCTCTGCTCATCAGACTCTCTGCTCATCAGACTCTCGATGACCTCGCTGCTCTATATTTTCAGTGGCAATTAATAGCAGCACATCTGTAATTGTTTTAATGTAAGTACAGTTTTCCCCCAGTTTCTTTATCCGGTCCTCATTTATGACATCTAACGTTGATGAGTTGCTGTCAATAGCCCTTTTATGCTGATTACAAACATACACAGCATTGGTAGGATGTTCTGCCTTCGAATGGAGCTTCACGCCAGACTCTTTAAAACAGCGCCTTTTCCCAGTTACAAAAACCTGACTGTGATGTGAAGGCAGATTCAGGTGTATTGGGCAGAGAAAAATGCCTACAGGCGAAACAATAAGTTGAATCTTGACCTACAGAATATTCAAGCCATGAATTGTCCTTTATACCAGGAGCTGTTGAAAGCCCTTTTTCCTGGTACCATGATGAGTTCTGGGAAATGTTTTCAAACACGGCTGTACTGGACCCTCTTCTCTGGATCTTGAAATGTCTGAAATACATGTTAAATAATGTGCCATATCTCCATGGAAATGTATAATTAAGGGATCCACAAGATTAGATACTAACAGCTACGAACTAAAATGTGTAGTTTAAGGTATAGACCTGGTGTAACGATCTTCTTCATCTGAGGAACAGGAGAGATCGGACCAAAACGCAGCGCGGTAAGTGTCCATTTTAATTTAATATAACTGAACACGAAATGCAAAATAACAAAGTGAAACAACGAAAATGGAAACAGTCCTGAAAGGCGACACAACACAAAACAGGAAACAACTAACCCACAAACACCAGGTGGGAAAAAAGGCTGCCTAAGTATGGTTCTCAAATCGGAGACAACGAAAGACAGCTGCCTCTAATTGGGAACCATGCCAGAACAAACACATAGAGATACATAGAAAAACAACATAGAACGCCCACCCCAACTCACGCCCCGACCAAACCAAAATAGAGACGTAAAAAGGAACTAAGGTCTGGGTGTGACACCTGGCCTAACATTGGGTCCTTATGGAACAGCACATCTGGTGCTTGATACAGTGGGGAGGGGCTCGACGACATCACCTGGCAGCTCTGGCTCACTGTCTCGCTCAGAGCCAGAGGTCTCTGTGTCTTCCCTTGATACAGTTGGGAGGGGCTCCCATCACCTGGCAGCTCTGGCTCACTGTCTCGCTCAGAGCCAGAGGTCTCTGTGTCTTCCCTTGATACAGTTGGGAGGGGCTCCCATCACCTGGCAGCTCTGGCTCACTGTCTCGCTCAGAGCCAGAGGTCTCTGTGTCTTCCCTTGATACAGTTGGGAGGGGCTCCCATCACCTGGCAGCTCTGGATCACTGTCTCGCTCAGAGCCAGAGGTCTCTGTGTCTTCCCTTGATCTATTACATTCAAATAAAACAAGAACCATTACTGTATAATCACAATAAAAAATGCCACAGACATCAAAACAAGAACACACATGAATCAACAACCAACATTTTAAAGTGAGGCTTAAATCTGACAAAATCATCAAAGCTGAAGCTCAACTTAAATTCGGAACTGGGCATGTGACTGACTGGTAGATGCTCTGACCTGGTGGTGGTAGACTGGATCCTTGTGAAGTCTGACCACACTGACTCTGACTAGCCTCAGGTAGGGAGCTGCTCTGACCTGGTGGTGGTAGACTGGATCCTTGTGAAGTCTGACCACACTGACTCTGACTAGCCTCAGGTAGGGAGCTGCTCTGGGGTCCGGTGGTGACACAAGGTCTGGGGTCTGTTGGCACCTGATCTGCCTGTTTCTGCTTCTTTAAAAAGAAGTCTGATATCTCTCCCTGTCTTGTCATGTTTAATTGACCCTATGAAAGAATAAGACACATCTATGGTTACATCTTATCTGATTAACTGTCTGTTAATGTTAATCTAAACTGGGAACTGATCTCTCTTATCTGCTTAACTGTCTGTTAATGTTAGTCTAAACTGGGAACCGGTCTCTCTTATCTGATTAACTGTTTGTTAATGTTAGTCTAAACTGGGAACTGATCTCTCTTATCTGATTAACTGTCTGTTAATGTTAGTCTAAACTGGGAACTGATCTCTCTTATCTGATTAACTGTCTGTTAATGTTAATCTAAACTGGGAACCGGTCTCTCTTATCTGATTAACTGTCTGTTAATGTTAATCTAAACTGGGAACTGATCTCTCTTATCTGATTAACTGTCTGTTAATGTTAGTCTAAACTGGGAACCGGTCTCTCTTATCTGATTAACTGTCTGTTAATGTTAGTCTAAACTGGGAACCGGTCTCTCTTATCTGATTAACTGTCTGTTAATGTTAATCTAAACTGGGAACCGGTCTCTCTTGTCTGATTAACTGTCTGTTAATGTTAGTCTAAACTGGGAACTGATCTCTCTTATCTGATTAACTGTCTGTTAATGTTAGTCTAAACTGGGAACTGATCTCTCTTATCTGATTAACTGTCTGTTAATGTTAGTCTAAACTGGGAACCGGTCTCTCTTATCTGATTAACTGCTTGTTAATGTTAGTCTAAACTGGGAACTGATCTCTCTTATCTGATTAACTGTCTGTTAATGTTAGTCTAAACTGGGAACTGATCTCTCTTATCTGATTAACTGTCTGTTAATGTTAATCTAAACTGGGAACTGATCTCTCTTATCTGATTAACTGTCTGTTAATGTTAGTCTAAACTGGGAACTGATCTCTCTTATCTGATTAACTGTCTGTTAATGTTAATCTAAACTGGGAACTGATCTCTCTTATCTGATTAACTGTCTGTTAATGTTAATCTAAACTGGGAACTGATCTCTCTTATCTGCTTAACTGTCTGTTAATGTTAGTCTAAACTGGGAACCGGTCTCTCTTATCTGATTAACTGTCTGTTAATGTTAGTCTAAACTGGGAACCGATCTCTCTTATCTGATTAACTGTCTGTTAATGTTAGTCTAAACTGGGAACTGATCTCTCTTATCTGATTAACTGCTTGTTAATGTTAGTCTAAACTGGGAACCGGTCTCTCTTATCTGATTAACTGTTTGTTAATGTTAATCTAAACTGGGAACCGGTCTCTCTTATCTGATTAACTGTCTGTTAATGTTAGTCTAAACTGGGAACTGATCTCTCTTATCTGATTAACTGTTTGTTAATGTTAATCTAAACTGGGAACCGGTCTCTCTTATCTGATTAACTGTCTGTTAATGTTAGTCTAAACTGGGAACTGATCTCTCTTATCTGATTAACTGTTTGTTAATGTTAGTCTAAACTGGGAACTGATCTCTCTTATCTGATTAACTGTCTGTTAATGTTAATCTAAACTGGGAACTGATCTCTCTTATCTGATTAACTGTCTGTTAATGTTAGTCTAAACTGGGAACCGGTCTCTCTTATCTGATTAACTGTCTGTTAATGTTAGTCTAAACTGGGAACTGATCTCTCTTATCTGATTAACTGTCTGTTAATGTTAGTCTAAACTGGGAACTGATCTCTCTTATCTGATTAACTGTCTGTTAATGTTAGTCTAAACTGGGAACTGATCTCTCTTATCTGATTAACTGTCTGTTAATGTTAGTCTAAACTGGGAACTGATCTCTCTTATCTGATTAACTGTCTGTTAATGTTAGTCTAAACTGGGAACCGATCTCTCTTATCTGATTAACTGTCTGTTAATGTTAGTCTAAACTGGGAACCGGTCTCTCTTATCTGATTAACTGTCTGTTAATGTTAGTCTAAACTGGGAACTGATCTCTCTTATCTGATTAACTGTCTGTTAATGTTAGTCTAAACTGGGAACCGGTCTCTCTTATCTGATTAACTGTCTGTTAATGTTAGTCTAAACTGGGAACTGATCTCTCTTATCTGATTAACTGTTTGTTAATGGAGCCAAACGTCTAACGGTCTCTCTTATCTGATTAACTGTTTGTTAATGGAGCCAAACGTCTAACGGTCTCTCTTATCTGATTAACTGCTTGTTAATGGAGCCAAACGTCTAACGGTCTCTCTTATCTGATTAACTGTTTGTTAATGGAGCCAAACGTCTAACGGTCTCTCTTATCTGATTAACTGCTTGTTAATGGAGCCAAACGTTAACGGTCTCTCTTATCTGATTAACTGCTTGTTAATGGAGCCAAACGTCTAACGGTCTCTCTTATCTGATTAACTGTCTGTTAATGGAGCCAAACGTCTAACGGTCTCTCTTATCTGATTAACTGCTTGTTAATGGAGCCAAACGTCTAACGGTCTCTCTTATCTGATTAACTGCTTGTTAATGGAGCCAAACGTCTAACGGTCTCTCTTATCTGATTAACTGTCTGTTAATGGAGCCAAACGTCTAACGGTCTCTCTTATCTGATTAACTGTCTGTTAATGGAGCCAAACGTCTAACGGTCTCTCTTATCTGATTAACTGTCTGTTAATGGAGCCAAACGTCTAACGGTCTCTCTTATCTGATTAACTGCTTGTTAATGGAGCCAAACGTCTAACGGTCTCTCTTATCTGATTAACTGTCTGTTAATGGAGCCAAACGTCTAACGGTCTCTCTTATCTGATTAACTGTCTGTTAATGGAGCCAAACGTCTAACGGTCTCTCTTATCTGATTAACTGTCTGTTAATGGAGCCAAACGTCTAACGGTCTCTCTTATCTGATTAACTGCTTGTTAATGGAGCCAAACGTCTAACGGTCTCTCTTATCTGATTAACTGTCTGTTAATGGAGCCAAACGTCTAACGGTCTCTCTTATCTGATTAACTGTCTGTTAATGGAGCCAAACGTCTAACGGTCTCTCTTATCTGATTAACTGTCTGTTAATGGAGCCAAACGTCTAACGGTCTCTCTTATCTGATTAACTGCTTGTTAATGGAGCCAAACGTCTAACGTTAATTTACACAAAGTTGTTCAGGAAACCTGAACCCGATGCTAAACCTTCTTTATATATGATGCTCTCGCCAATCGCGAAAAGAGCTCGTGGAGCTGTGGAAATACTCTCTCTTCTCCTTCTGTATCTCGCAACCAACGTTAATATTCTCTCTTCCTCGTCCTCGATTTGAAAACGTCAAAAATAAATGCTTCTTTCAACAAGAGGTGAAATGAGATGACAATCAGCATCAACCCGCCAGTAGCGAATTCCATTTTGGGGTGGCACCCGGGGTGGCCAATCAGACATCAGGGGTGTCCAGTGCCACCCCGGACACCCCTCTGGCTCCGCCACTTCCTGGAACCAAAAGGGGTTCTTCAAAGAGTTCTCCTATGGGGACAGCCAATGAACCCTTTTAGGTTCTAGATAGAAACTGTTTTTCTAAGAGTGTAAGACAGGAGTTAAAGGGGAAAAAAATCACATGACTGACACTTAAATCGATCTCAGATGGATTGTCTGGTGTCAGATTAACATCTGTAATTACTTCTGCCTTGACCCTTAACCCTCCTGTTATAGTTATGGAGTATTTGTCAATAATCAGTTCTACCTTACCACTTAACTTCCTGTTATAGTTATGGTGTATTTGTCAATAATCAGTTCTACCTTACCACTTAACTTCCTGTTATAGTTATGGAGTATTTGTCAATAATCAGTTCTACCTTACCACTTAACTTCCTGTTATAGTTATGGAGTATTTGTCTGTAATTACATCTGCCTTGACCCTTAACCCTCCTGTTATCTTAATGACCAAATGTTAATGATACTGCCACCAAAGTCATATATTGCTGCCACCTAGTGGTTAAAAGTGATACATGAGAAATAAAAGCCACCAAAATAATATACTGCTACCACCTCCTGGTTAAAAGTGAGACATGTGGGCCTCCCGAGTGGCTCGGGGGTCTAAGGCACTACAGACCTGGGTTTTTCCCCGGACTGTGCCACAACCGGCCGTGGCCAGGAGTCCCATGTGACGGCCCAACATCGTCCAGGCTCATCGCGCCCTAGCCATTCCTTGTGGCGGACCGGGTGCCTGCAGGCTGACCCCGGTCGCCAGTTGAACAGTGTTTCCTCCGACACATTCGTGCGGCTGACTTCCGGGTTAAACTGGCGGGTGTTAGGGAGCGCAGTTAGGTGGATCATGTTTCGGAGGACGCATGACTTCACCCCCCCCCCCCCAACAACAAAAAATTGATAAATGAGAAATAAAAGCTTTTTTTTTTAAACATTACAATACATTCATAACAAATTTCACAACACATTAAGTGCGTGCCCTTACTCTACTACCACATATCTATTTGTATGCATGTGTATTTATAATACAAAAACATAAATAATCACAAAAATAAATTACAAATATAAATATTAAATTGAGAGTACATCTAACTTCTAGATGTAGTGGGTCGTGACAACTGGTTGCTTTGCAACAGTGTTTGCCAACTTCAGTACCACATCACCGGCCTGAATTCTAATCAGGTACAAGTTGAGAAAATGGGCTACACTGGTCCTGTTTTTTCCCAAGACCCAGCTCAAATTTGTCCCGAATTTAAATAGCCAGTGGAACCCCCCCCCCCCTCCCCCAATATTTTCTATAAGTTATTGTGATCATCATTTTCAACCCTCCCGTCCCCTCCCATCTCACTCTCACATTTACTGTCTAAACAGATATCAAAATGTCAAAACGGTAGCTAGCTAGCTACAACAGGTAAACATTTAAATTGACCATCTCCATGGGGGATTAGCCAGAGAGAGAACGGTAGCTAGCTAGCTACAACAGGTAAACATTTAAATTGACCATCTCCATGGGGGATTAGCCAGAGAGAGAACGGTAGCTAACTAGCAAACCTTTCCTTGATGTTCTTACCTCCCAACAAACACAAGTAAAACTAGAATGCAGGAAAACAGGGACTATCAGTTAGCAGTCAAGTCTTTTCAAAGTTCTTTGTGTAAATTTCGAGAAACTGTTGCACTATGGAGTGTTGACCGCTCTGTTCCAACTGCTGTATGGAATGTTGACCGCTCTGTTCCAACTGCCAAATGTAATGTTGACCGCTCTGTTCCAACTGCCAAATGGAATGTTGACCGCTCTGTTCCAACTGCCATATGGAATGTTGACCGCTCTGTTCCAACTGCCAAATGGAATGTTGACCGCTCTGTTCCAACTGCCAAATGGAATGTTGACCGCTCTGTTCCAACTGCCATATGGAATGTTGACCGCTCTGTTCCAACTGCCAAATGGAATGTTGACCGCTCTGTTCCAACTGCCATATGGAATGTTGACCGCTCTGTTCCAACTGCCAAATGGAATGTTGACCGCTCTGTTCCAACTGCCAAATGGAATGTTGACCGCTCTGTTCCAACTGCCAAATTGAATGTTGACCGCTCTGTTCCAACTGCCATATGGAATGTTGACCACTCTGTTCCAACTGCTGTATGGAATGTTGACCGCTCTGTTCCAACTGCCGTATGGAGTGTTGACCGCTCTGTTCCAACTGCCAAATGGAATGTTGACCGCTCTGTTCCAACTGCCAAATGGAATGTTGACCGCTCTGTTCCAACTGCCATATGGAATGTTGACCACTCTGTTCCAACTGCCAAATGGAATGTTGACCGCTCTGTTCCAACTGCCATATGGAATGTTGACCGCTCTGTTCCAACTGCCAAATGGAATGTTGACCGCTCTGTTCCAACTGCCAAATGGAATGTTGACCGCTCTGTTCCAACTGCCATATGGAATGTTGACCACTCTGTTCCAACTGCTGTATGGAATGTTGACCGCTCTGTTCCAACTGCCAAATGTAATGTTGACCGCTCTGTTCCAACTGCCAAATGGAATGTTGACCGCTCTGTTCCAACTGCCATATGGAATGTTGACCGCTCTGTTCCAACTGCCAAATGGAATGTTGACCGCTCTGTTCCAACTGCCAAATGGAATGTTGACCGCTCTGTTCCAACTGCCATATGGAATGTTGACCGCTCTGTTCCAACTGCCAAATGGAATGTTGACCGCTCTGTTCCAACTGCCATATGGAATGTTGACCGCTCTGTTCCAACTGCCAAATGGAATGTTGACCGCTCTGTTCCAACTGCCAAATGGAATGTTGACCGCTCTGTTCCAACTGTCAAATGGAATGTTGACCGCTCTGTTCCAACTGCCATATGGAATGTTGACCACTCTGTTCCAACTGCTGTATGGAATGTTGACCGCTCTGTTCCAACTGCCGTATGGAGTGTTGACCGCTCTGTTCCAACTGCCAAATGGAATGTTGACCGCTCTGTTCCAACTGCCAAATGGAATGTTGACCGCTCTGTTCCAACTGCCATATGGAATGTTGACTGCTCTGTCCCAACTGCCATATGGAATGTTGACCACTCTGTTCCAACTGCCAAATGTAATGTTGACCGCTCTGTTCCAACTGCCAAATGTAATGTTGACCGCTCTGTTCCAACTGCCAAATGGAATGTTGACCGCTCTGTTCCAACTGCCATATGGAATGTTGACCGCTCTGTTCCAACTGCCAAATGGAATGTTGACCGCTCTGTTCCAACTGCCAAATGGAATGTTGACCGCTCTGTTCCAACTGCCATATGGAATGTTGACCGCTCTGTTCCAACTGCCAAATGGAATGTTGACCGCTCTGTTCCAACTGCCATATGGAATGTTGACCGCTCTGTTCCAACTGCCAAATGGAATGTTGACCGCTCTGTTCCAACTGCCAAATGGAATGTTGACCGCTCTGTTCCAACTGCCAAATGGAATGTTGACCGCTCTGTTCTAACTGCCATATGGAATGTTGACCACTCTGTTCCAACTGCTGTATGGAATGTTGACCGCTCTGTTCCAACTGCCGTATGGAGTGTTGACCGCTCTGTTCCAACTGCCAAATGGAATGTTGACCGCTCTGTTCCAACTGCCAAATGGAATGTTGACCGCTCTGTTCCAACTGCCATATGGAATGTTGACCGCTCTGTTCCAACTGCCAAATGGAATGTTGACCGCTCTGTTCCAACTGCCATATGGAATGTTGACCGCTCTGTTCCAACTGCCAAATGGAATGTTGACCGCTCTGTTCCAACTGCCATATGGAATGTTGACCACTCTGATCCAACTGCTGTATGGAATGTTGACCACTCTGTTCCAACTGCCATATGGAATGTTGACCGCTCTGTTCCAACTGCCAAATGGAATGTTGACCGCTCTGTTCCAACTGCCATATGGAATGTTGACCGCTCTGTTCCAACTGCCAAATGGAATGTTGACCGCTCTGTTCCAACTGCCAAATGGAATGTTGACCGCTCTGTTCCAACTGCCAAATGGAATGTTGACCGCTCTGTTCCAACTGCCATATGGAATGTTGACCACTCTGTTCCAACTGCTGTATGGAATGTTGACCGCTCTGTTCCAACTGCCGTATGGAGTGTTGACCGCTCTGTTCCAACTGCCAAATGGAATGTTGACCGCTCTGTTCCAACTGCCAAATGGAATGTTGACCGCTCTGTTCCAACTGCCATATGGAATGTTGACCACTCTGTTCCAACTGCCAAATGGAATGTTGACCGCTCTGTTCCAACTGCCATATGGAATGTTGACCGCTCTGTTCCAACTGCCAAATGGAATGTTGACCGCTCTGTTCCAACTGCCAAATGGAATGTTGACCGCTCTGTTCCAACTGCCATATGGAATGTTGACCACTCTGTTCCAACTGCCGTATGGAATGTTGACCGCTCTGTTCCAACTGCCAAATGTAATGTTGACCGCTCTGTTCCAACTGCCAAATGGAATGTTGACCGCTCTGTTCCAACTGCCATATGGAATGTTGACCGCTCTGTTCCAACTGCCAAATGGAATGTTGACCGCTCTGTTCCAACTGCCAAATGGAATGTTGACCGCTCTGTTCCAACTGCCATATGGAATGTTGACCACTCTGTTCCAACTGCTGTATGGAATGTTGACCGCTCTGTTCCAACTGCCGTATGGAGTGTTGACCGCTCTGTTCCAACTGCCAAATGGAATGTTGACCGCTCTGTTCCAACTGCCAAATGGAATGTTGACCGCTCTGTTCCAACTGCCATATGGAATGTTGACCGCTCTGTTCCAACTGCCAAATGGAATGTTGACCGCTCTGTTCCAACTGCCATATGGAATGTTGACCGCTCTGTTCCAACTGCCAAATGGAATGTTGACCGCTCTGTTCCAACTGCCATATGGAATGTTGACCACTCTGATCCAACTGCTGTATGGAATGTTGACCACTCTGTTCCAACTGCTGTATGGAATGTTGACCGCTCTGTTCCAACTGCTGTATGGAATGTTGACCACTCTGTTCCAACTGCTGTATGGAATGTTGACCACTCTGTCCCAACTGCCATATGAAATGTTGACTGCTCTGTCCCAACTGCCATATGGAATGTTGACCGCTCTGTTCCAACTGCAGTATGGAATGTTGACCACTCTGTTCCAACTGCAGTATGGAATGTTGACCGCTCTGTTCCAACTGCTGTATGGAATGTTGACCGCTCTGTTCCAACTGCCGTATGGAATGTTGACCACTCTGTTCCAACTGCTGTATGGAATGTTGACCGCTCTGTTCCAACTGCTGTATGGAATGTTGACCACTCTGTTCCAACTGCTGTATGGAATGTTGACCACTCTGTTCCAACTGCCATATGGAATGTTGACTGCTCTGTCCCAACTGCCATATGGAATGTTGACCACTCTGTTCCAACTGCTGTATGGAATGTTGACCGCTCTGTTCCAACTGCTGTATGGAATGTTGACCGCTCTGTTCCAACTGCTGTATGGAATGTTGACCGCTCTGTTCCAACTGCTGTATGGAATGTTGACCACTCTGTTCCAACTGCTGTATGGAATGTTGACCACTCTGTTCCAACTGCCATATGGAATGTTGACTGCTCTGTCCCAACTGCCATATGGAATGTTGACCGCTCTGTTCCAACTGCAGTATGGAATGTTGACCACTCTGTTCCAACTGCAGTATGGAATGTTGACCGCTCTGTTCCAACTGCTGTATGGAATGTTGACCGCTCTGTTCCAACTGCCATATGGAATGTTGACCGCTCTGTCCCAACTGCCATATGGAATGTTGACCGCTCTGTTCCAACTGCCAAATGGAATGTTGACCGCTCTGTTCCAACTGCCAAATGGAATGTTGACCGCTCTGTTCCAACTGCCAAATGTAATGTTGACCGCTCTGTTCCAACTGCCAAATGGAATGTTGACCGCTCTGTTCCAACTGCCATATGGAATGTTGACCGCTCTGTTCCAACTGCCAAATGGAATGTTGACCGCTCTGTTCCAACTGCCAAATGGAATGTTGACCGCTCTGTTCCAACTGCCATATGGAATGTTGACCGCTCTGTTCCAACTGCCAAATGGAATGTTGACCGCTCTGTTCCAACTGCCATATGGAATGTTGACCACTCTGATCCAACTGCTGTATGGAATGTTGACCACTCTGTTCCAACTGCTGTATGGAATGTTGACCGCTCTGTTCCAACTGCTGTATGGAATGTTGACCACTCTGTTCCAACTGCTGTATGGAATGTTGACCACTCTGTCCCAACTGCCATATGAAATGTTGACTGCTCTGTCCCAACTGCCATATGGAATGTTGACCGCTCTGTTCCAACTGCAGTATGGAATGTTGACCACTCTGTTCCAACTGCAGTATGGAATGTTGACCGCTCTGTTCCAACTGCTGTATGGAATGTTGACCACTCTGTTCCAACTGCTGTATGGAATGTTGACCGCTCTGTTCCAACTGCTGTATGGAATGTTGACCGCTCTGTTCCAACTGCTGTATGGAATGTTGACCACTCTGTTCCAACTGCTGTATGGAATGTTGACCACTCTGTTCCAACTGCCATATGGAATGTTGACTGCTCTGTCCCAACTGCCATATGGAATGTTGACCACTCTGTTCCAACTGCTGTATGGAATGTTGACCGCTCTGTTCCAACTGCTGTATGGAATGTTGACCGCTCTGTTCCAACTGCTGTATGGAATGTTGACCACTCTGTTCCAACTGCTGTATGGAATGTTGACCACTCTGTTCCAACTGCCATATGGAATGTTGACTGCTCTGTCCCAACTGCCATATGGAATGTTGACCACTCTGTTCCAACTGCTGTATGGAATGTTGACCGCTCTGTTCCAACTGCTGTATGGAATGTTGACCGCTCTGTTCCAACTGCTGTATGGAATGTTGACCACTCTGTTCCAACTACTGTATGGAATGTTGACCACTCTGTTCCAACTGCCATATGGAATGTTGACTGCTCTGTCCCAACTGCCATATGGAATGTTGACCACTCTGTTCCAACTGCCGTATGGAATGTTGACCGCTCTGTTCCAACTGCTGTATGGAATGTTGACCGCTCTGTTCCAACTGCTGTATGGAATGTTGACCACTCTGTTCCAACTGCTGTATGGAATGTTGACCACTCTGTTCCAACTGCCATATGGAATGTTGACTGCTCTGTCCCAACTGCCATATGGAATGTTGACCGCTCTGTTCCAACTGCAGTATGGAATGTTGACCACTCTGTTCCAACTGCAGTATGGAATGTTGACCGCTCTGTTCCAACTGCTGTATGGAATGTTGACCGCTCTGTTCCAACTGCCATATGGAATGTTGACCGCTTTGTCCCAACTGCCATATGGAATGTTGACCGCTCTGTTCCAACTGCCAAATAAAATGTTGACCGCTCTGTTCCAACTGCCAAATGGAATGTTGACCGCTCTGTTCCAACTGCCATATGGAATGTTGACCACTCTGTTCCAACTGCTGTATGGAATGTTGACCGCTCTGTTCCAACTGCCAAATGTAATGTTGACCGCTCTGTTCCAACTGCCAAATGGAATGTTGACCGCTCTGTTCCAACTGCCATATGGAATGTTGACCGCTCTGTTCCAACTGCCAAATTGAATGTTGACCGCTCTGTTCCAACTGCCAAATGGAATGTTGACCGCTCTGTTCCAACTGCCATATGGAATGTTGACCGCTCTGTTCCAACTGCCAAATGGAATGTTGACCGCTCTGTTCCAACTGCCGTATGGAATGTTGACCACTCTGATCCAACTGCTGTATGGAATGTTGACCACTCTGTTCCAACTGCTGTATGGAATGTTGACCGCTCTGTTCCAACTGCTGTATGGAATGTTGACCACTCTGTTCCAACTGCTGTATGGAATGTTGACCGCTCTGTTCCAACTGCCAAATGGAATGTTGACCGCTCTGTTCCAACTGCCAAATGGAATGTTGACCGCTCTGTTCCAACTGCCATATGGAATGTTGACCGCTCTGTTCCAACTGCCAAATGGAATGTTGACCGCTCTGTTCCAACTGCCATATGGAATGTTGACCGCTCTGTTCCAACTGCCAAATGGAATGTTGACTGCTCTGTTCCAACTGCCAAATGGAATGTTGACCGCTCTGTTCCAACTGCTGTATGGAATGTTGACCGCTCTGTTCCAACTGCCATATGGAATGTTGACCACTCTGTTCCAACTGCTGTATGGAATGTTGACCGCTCTGTTCCAACTGCCGTATGGAGTGTTGACCGCTCTGTTCCAACTGCCAAATGGAATGTTGACCGCTCTGTTCCAACTGCCAAATGGAATGTTGACCGCTCTGTTCCAACTGCCATATGGAATGTTGACCACTCTGTTCCAACTGCCAAATGGAATGTTGACCGCTCTGTTCCAACTGCCATATGGAATGTTGACCGCTCTGTTCCAACTGCCAAATGGAATGTTGACCGCTCTGTTCCAACTGCCATATGGAATGTTGACCACTCTGATCCAACTGCTGTATGGAATGTTGACCACTCTGTTCCAACTGCTGTATGGAATGTTGACCGCTCTGTTCCAACTGCTGTATGGAATGTTGACCACTCTGTCCCAACTGCCATATGAAATGTTGACTGCTCTGTCCCAACTGCCATATGGAATGTTGACCACTCTGTTCCAACTGCAGTATGGAATGTTGACCACTCTGTTCCAACTGCAGTATGGAATGTTGACCGCTCTGTTCCAACTGCTGTATGGAATGTTGACCGCTCTGTTCCAACTGCCGTATGGAATGTTGACCACTCTGTTCCAACTGCTGTATGGAATGTTGACCGCTCTGTTCCAACTGCTGTATGGAATGTTGACCGCTCTGTTCCAACTGCTGTATGGAATGTTGACCACTCTGTTCCAACTGCTGTATGGAATGTTGACCACTCTGTTCCAACTGCCATATGGAATGTTGACTGCTCTGTCCCAACTGCCATATGGAATGTTGACCACTCTGTTCCAACTGCTGTATGGAATGTTGACCGCTCTGTTCCAACTGCTGTATGGAATGTTGACCGCTCTGTTCCAACTGCTGTATGGAATGTTGACCACTCTGTTCCAACTGCTGTATGGAATGTTGACCACTCTGTTCAAACTGCCATATGGAATGTTGACTGCTCTGTCCCAACTGCCATATGGAATGTTGACCGCTCTGTTCCAACTGCAGTATGGAATGTTGACCACTCTGTTCCAACTGCAGTATGGAATGTTGACCGCTCTGTTCCAACTGCTGTATGGAATGTTGACCGCTCTGTTCCAACTGCCATATGGAATGTTGACCGCTCTGTCCCAACTGCTGTATGGGATGTTGACCGCTCTGTTCCAACTGCAGTATGGAATGTTGACCGCTCTGTTCCAACTGCCATATGGAATGTTGACCGCTCTGTTCCAACTGCCATATGGAATGTTGACCGCTCTGTCTCAACTGCCATATGGAATGTTGACCACTCTGTTCCAACTGCCATATGGAATGTTGACCACTCTGTTCCAACTGCAGTATGGAATGTTGACCACTCTGTTCCAACTGCGATATGGAATGTTGACCGCTCTGTTCCAACTGCCGTATGGAATGTTGACCGCTCTGTTCCAACTGCCAAATGGAATGTTGACCGCTCTGTTCCAACTGCTGTATGGAATGTTGACCACTCTGTCCCAACTGCCATATGAAATGTTGACTGCTCTGTCCCAACTGCCATATGGAATGTTGACCGCTCTGTTCCAACTGCAGTATGGAATGTTGACCACTCTGTTCCAACTGCAGTATGGAATGTTGACCGCTCTGTTCCAACTGCTGTATGGAATGTTGACCGCTCTGTTCCAACTGCCATATGGAATGTTGACCACTCTGTTCCAACTGCTGTATGGAATGTTGACCGCTCTGTTCCAACTGCTGTATGGAATGTTGACCGCTCTGTTCCAACTGCTGTATGGAATGTTGACCACTCTGTTCCAACTGCCATATGGAATGTTGACCGCTCTGTTCCAACTGCCAAATGGAATGTTGACTGCTCTGTTCCAACTGCCATATGGAATGTTGACCGCTCTGTTCCAACTGCCAAATGGAATGTTGACCGCTCTGTTCCAACTGCCATATGGAATGTTGACCGCTCTGTTCCAACTGCCAAATGGAATGTTGACCGCTCTGTTCCAACTGCCATATGGAATGTTGACCACTCTGATCCAACTGCTGTATGGAATGTTGACCACTCTGTTCCAACTGCTGTATGGAATGTTGACCGCTCTGTTCCAACTGCTGTATGGAATGTTGACCACTCTGTTCCAACTGCTGTATGGAATGTTGACCACTCTGTCCCAACTGCCATATGAAATGTTGACTGCTCTGTCCCAACTGCCATATGGAATGTTGACCGCTCTGTTCCAACTGCAGTATGGAATGTTGACCACTCTGTTCCAACTGCAGTATGGAATGTTGACCGCTCTGTTCCAACTGCTGTATGGAATGTTGACCGCTCTGTTCCAACTGCCGTATGGAATGTTGACCACTCTGTTCCAACTGCTGTATGGAATGTTGACCGCTCTGTTCCAACTGCTGTATGGAATGTTGACCACTCTGTTCCAACTGCTGTATGGAATGTTGACCACTCTGTTCCAACTGCCATATGGAATGTTGACCGCTCTGTTCCAACTGCCAAATGGAATGTTGACCGCTCTGTTCCAACTGCCATATGGAATGTTGACCACTCTGTTCCAACTGCTGTATGGAATGTTGACCGCTCTGTTCCAACTGCCAAATGTAATGTTGACCGCTCTGTTCCAACTGCCAAATGGAATGTTGACCGCTCTGTTCCAACTGCCATATGGAATGTTGACCGCTCTGTTCCAACTGCCAAATGGAATGTTGACCGCTCTGTTCCAACTGCCAAATGGAATGTTGACCGCTCTGTTCCAACTGCCATATGGAATGTTGACCGCTCTGTTCCAACTGCCAAATGGAATGTTGACCGCTCTGTTCCAACTGCCATATGGAATGTTGACCACTCTGATCCAACTGCTGTATGGAATGTTGACCACTCTGTTCCAACTGCTGTATGGAATGTTGACCGCTCTGTTCCAACTGCTGTATGGAATGTTGACCACTCTGTTCCAACTGCTGTATGGAATGTTGACCACTCTGTCCCAACTGCCATATGAAATGTTGACTGCTCTGTCCCAACTGCCATATGGAATGTTGACCGCTCTGTTCCAACTGCAGTATGGAATGTTGACCACTCTGTTCCAACTGCAGTATGGAATGTTGACCGCTCTGTTCCAACTGCTGTATGGAATGTTGACCACTCTGTTCCAACTGCTGTATGGAATGTTGACCGCTCTGTTCCAACTGCTGTATGGAATGTTGACCGCTCTGTTCCAACTGCTGTATGGAATGTTGACCACTCTGTTCCAACTGCTGTATGGAATGTTGACCACTCTGTTCCAACTGCCATATGGAATGTTGACTGCTCTGTCCCAACTGCCATATGGAATGTTGACCACTCTGTTCCAACTGCTGTATGGAATGTTGACCGCTCTGTTCCAACTGCTGTATGGAATGTTGACCGCTCTGTTCCAACTGCTGTATGGAATGTTGACCGCTCTGTTCCAACTGCTGTATGGAATGTTGACCACTCTGTTCCAACTGCCATATGGAATGTTGACTGCTCTGTCCCAACTGCCATATGGAATGTTGACCACTCTGTTCCAACTGCTGTATGGAATGTTGACCGCTCTGTTCCAACTGCTGTATGGAATGTTGACCGCTCTGTTCCAACTGCTGTATGGAATGTTGACCACTCTGTTCCAACTACTGTATGGAATGTTGACCACTCTGTTCCAACTGCCATATGGAATGTTGACTGCTCTGTCCCAACTGCCATATGGAATGTTGACCACTCTGTTCCAACTGCTGTATGGAATGTTGACCGCTCTGTTCCAACTGCTGTATGGAATGTTGACCGCTCTGTTCCAACTGCTGTATGGAATGTTGACCACTCTGTTCCAACTGCTGTATGGAATGTTGACCACTCTGTTCCAACTGCCATATGGAATGTTGACTGCTCTGTCCCAACTGCCATATGGAATGTTGACCGCTCTGTTCCAACTGCAGTATGGAATGTTGACCACTCTGTTCCAACTGCAGTATGGAATGTTGACCGCTCTGTTCCAACTGCTGTATGGAATGTTGACCGCTCTGTTCCAACTGCCATATGGAATGTTGACCGCTTTGTCCCAACTGCCATATGGAATGTTGACCGCTCTGTTCCAACTGCCAAATAAAATGTTGACCGCTCTGTTCCAACTGCCAAATGGAATGTTGACCGCTCTGTTCCAACTGCCATATGGAATGTTGACCACTCTGTTCCAACTGCTGTATGGAATGTTGACCGCTCTGTTCCAACTGCCAAATGTAATGTTGACCGCTCTGTTCCAACTGCCAAATGGAATGTTGACCGCTCTGTTCCAACTGCCATATGGAATGTTGACCGCTCTGTTCCAACTGCCAAATTGAATGTTGACCGCTCTGTTCCAACTGCCAAATGGAATGTTGACCGCTCTGTTCCAACTGCCATATGGAATGTTGACCGCTCTGTTCCAACTGCCAAATGGAATGTTGACCGCTCTGTTCCAACTGCCGTATGGAATGTTGACCACTCTGATCCAACTGCTGTATGGAATGTTGACCACTCTGTTCCAACTGCTGTATGGAATGTTGACCGCTCTGTTCCAACTGCTGTATGGAATGTTGACCACTCTGTTCCAACTGCTGTATGGAATGTTGACCGCTCTGTTCCAACTGCCAAATGGAATGTTGACCGCTCTGTTCCAACTGCCAAATGGAATGTTGACCGCTCTGTTCCAACTGCCATATGGAATGTTGACCGCTCTGTTCCAACTGCCAAATGGAATGTTGACCGCTCTGTTCCAACTGCCATATGGAATGTTGACCGCTCTGTTCCAACTGCCAAATGGAATGTTGACTGCTCTGTTCCAACTGCCAAATGGAATGTTGACCGCTCTGTTCCAACTGCTGTATGGAATGTTGACCGCTCTGTTCCAACTGCCATATGGAATGTTGACCACTCTGTTCCAACTGCTGTATGGATTGTTGACCGCTCTGTTCCAACTGCCGTATGGAGTGTTGACCGCTCTGTTCCAACTGCCAAATGGAATGTTGACCGCTCTGTTCCAACTGCCAAATGGAATGTTGACCGCTCTGTTCCAACTGCCATATGGAATGTTGACCACTCTGTTCCAACTGCCAAATGGAATGTTGACCGCTCTGTTCCAACTGCCATATGGAATGTTGACCGCTCTGTTCCAACTGCCAAATGGAATGTTGACCGCTCTGTTCCAACTGCCATATGGAATGTTGACCACTCTGATCCAACTGCTGTATGGAATGTTGACCACTCTGTTCCAACTGCTGTATGGAATGTTGACCGCTCTGTTCCAACTGCTGTATGGAATGTTGACCACTCTGTCCCAACTGCCATATGAAATGTTGACTGCTCTGTCCCAACTGCCATATGGAATGTTGACCACTCTGTTCCAACTGCAGTATGGAATGTTGACCACTCTGTTCCAACTGCAGTATGGAATGTTGACCGCTCTGTTCCAACTGCTGTATGGAATGTTGACCGCTCTGTTCCAACTGCCATATGGAATGTTGACCACTCTGTTCCAACTGCTGTATGGAATGTTGACCGCTCTGTTCCAACTGCTGTATGGAATGTTGACCGCTCTGTTCCAACTGCTGTATGGAATGTTGACCACTCTGTTCCAACTGCTGTATGGAATGTTGACCACTCTGTTCCAACTGCCATATGGAATGTTGACTGCTCTGTCCCAACTGCCATATGGAATGTTGACCACTCTGTTCCAACTGCTGTATGGAATGTTGACCGCTCTGTTCCAACTGCTGTATGGAATGTTGACCGCTCTGTTCCAACTGCTGTATGGAATGTTGACCACTCTGTTCCAACTGCTGTATGGAATGTTGACCACTCTGTTCCAACTGCCATATGGAATGTTGACTGCTCTGTCCCAACTGCCATATGGAATGTTGACCGCTCTGTTCCAACTGCAGTATGGAATGTTGACCACTCTGTTCCAACTGCAGTATGGAATGTTGACCGCTCTGTTCCAACTGCTGTATGGAATGTTGACCGCTCTGTTCCAACTGCCATATGGAATGTTGACCGCTCTGTCCCAACTGCTGTATGGGATGTTGACCGCTCTGTTCCAACTGCAGTATGGAATGTTGACCGCTCTGTTCCAACTGCCATATGGAATGTTGACCGCTCTGTTCCAACTGCCATATGGAATGTTGACCGCTCTGTCTCAACTGCCATATGGAATGTTGACCACTCTGTTCCAACTGCCATATGGAATGTTGACCACTCTGTTCCAACTGCAGTATGGAATGTTGACCACTCTGTTCCAACTGCGATATGGAATGTTGACCGCTCTGTTCCAACTGCCGTATGGAATGTTGACCGCTCTGTTCCAACTGCCAAATGGAATGTTGACCGCTCTGTTCCAACTGCTGTATGGAATGTTGACCACTCTGTCCCAACTGCCATATGAAATGTTGACTGCTCTGTCCCAACTGCCATATGGAATGTTGACCGCTCTGTTCCAACTGCAGTATGGAATGTTGACCACTCTGTTCCAACTGCAGTATGGAATGTTGACCGCTCTGTTCCAACTGCTGTATGGAATGTTGACCGCTCTGTTCCAACTGCCATATGGAATGTTGACCACTCTGTTCCAACTGCTGTATGGAATGTTGACCGCTCTGTTCCAACTGCTGTATGGAATGTTGACCGCTCTGTTCCAACTGCTGTATGGAATGTTGACCACTCTGTTCCAACTGCCATATGGAATGTTGACCGCTCTGTTCCAACTGCCAAATGGAATGTTGACTGCTCTGTTCCAACTGCCAAATGGAATGTTGACCGCTCTGTTCCAACTGCTGTATGGAATGTTGACCGCTCTGTTCCAACTGCCATATGGAATGTTGACCACTCTGTTCCAACTGCTGTATGGAATGTTGACCGCTCTGTTCCAACTGCCGTATGGAGTGTTGACCGCTCTGTTCCAACTGCCAAATGGAATGTTGACCGCTCTGTTCCAACTGCCAAATGGAATGTTGACCGCTCTGTTCCAACTGCCATATGGAATGTTGACCACTCTGTTCCAACTGCCAAATGGAATGTTGACCGCTCTGTTCCAACTGCCATATGGAATGTTGACCGCTCTGTTCCAACTGCCAAATGGAATGTTGACCGCTCTGTTCCAACTGCCATATGGAATGTTGACCACTCTGATCCAACTGCTGTATGGAATGTTGACCACTCTGTTCCAACTGCTGTATGGAATGTTGACCGCTCTGTTCCAACTGCTGTATGGAATGTTGACCACTCTGTCCCAACTGCCATATGAAATGTTGACTGCTCTGTCCCAACTGCCATATGGAATGTTGACCACTCTGTTCCAACTGCAGTATGGAATGTTGACCACTCTGTTCCAACTGCAGTATGGAATGTTGACCGCTCTGTTCCAACTGCTGTATGGAATGTTGACCGCTCTGTTCCAACTGCCATATGGAATGTTGACCACTCTGTTCCAACTGCTGTATGGAATGTTGACCGCTCTGTTCCAACTGCTGTATGAATGTTGACCGCTCTGTTCCAACTGCTGTATGGAATGTTGACCACTCTGTTCCAACTGCTGTATGGAATGTTGACCACTCTGTTCCAACTGCCATATGGAATGTTGACTGCTCTGTCCCAACTGCCATATGGAATGTTGACCACTCTGTTCCAACTGCTGTATGGAATGTTGACCGCTCTGTTCCAACTGCTGTATGGAATGTTGACCGCTCTGTTCCAACTGCTGTATGGAATGTTGACCACTCTGTTCCAACTGCTGTATGGAATGTTGACCACTCTGTTCCAACTGCCATATGGAATGTTGACTGCTCTGTCCCAACTGCCATATGGAATGTTGACCGCTCTGTTCCAACTGCAGTATGGAATGTTGACCACTCTGTTCCAACTGCAGTATGGAATGTTGACCGCTCTGTTCCAACTGCTGTATGGAATGTTGACCGCTCTGTTCCAACTGCCATATGGAATGTTGACCGCTCTGTCCCAACTGCTGTATGGGATGTTGACCGCTCTGTTCCAACTGCAGTATGGAATGTTGACCGCTCTGTTCCAACTGCCATATGGAATGTTGACCGCTCTGTTCCAACTGCCATATGGAATGTTGACCGCTCTGTCTCAACTGCCATATGGAATGTTGACCACTCTGTTCCAACTGCCATATGGAATGTTGACCACTCTGTTCCAACTGCAGTATGGAATGTTGACCACTCTGTTCCAACTGCGATATGGAATGTTGACCGCTCTGTTCCAACTGCCGTATGGAATGTTGACCGCTCTGTTCCAACTGCCAAATGGAATGTTGACCGCTCTGTTCCAACTGCTGTATGGAATGTTGACCACTCTGTCCCAACTGCCATATGAAATGTTGACTGCTCTGTCCCAACTGCCATATGGAATGTTGACCGCTCTGTTCCAACTGCAGTATGGAATGTTGACCACTCTGTTCCAACTGCAGTATGGAATGTTGACCGCTCTGTTCCAACTGCTGTATGGAATGTTGACCGCTCTGTTCCAACTGCCATATGGAATGTTGACCACTCTGTTCCAACTGCTGTATGGAATGTTGACCGCTCTGTTCCAACTGCTGTATGGAATGTTGACCGCTCTGTTCCAACTGCTGTATGGAATGTTGACCACTCTGTTCCAACTGCTGTATGGAATGTTGACCACTCTGTTCCAACTGCCATATGGAATGTTGACTGCTCTGTCCCAACTGCCATATGGAATGTTGACCACTCTGTTCCAACTGCTGTATGGAATGTTGACCGCTCTGTTCCAACTGCTGTATGGAATGTTGACCGCTCTGTTCCAACTGCTGTATGGAATGTTGACCACTCTGTTCCAACTGCTGTATGGAATGTTGACCACTCTGTTCCAACTGCCATATGGAATGTTGACTGCTCTGTCCCAACTGCCATATGGAATGTTGACCCTCTGTTCCAACTGCAGTATGGAATGTTGACCACTCTGTTCCAACTGCAGTATGGAATGTTGACCGCTCTGTTCCTGCTGTATGGAATGTTGACTCTGTTCCAACTGCCATATGGAATGTTGACCGCTCTGTTCCAACTGCTGTATGGAATGTTGACCGCTCTGTTCCAACTGCAGTATGGAATGTTGACCGCTCTGTTCCAACTGCCATATGGAATGTTGACCGCTCTGTTCCAACTGCCATATGGAATGTTGACGTCTGTCTCAACTGCCATATGGAATGTTGACCACTCTGTTCCAACTGCCATATGGAATGTTGACCACTCTGTTCCAACTGCAGTATGGAATGTTGACCACTCTGTTCCAACTGCCATATGGAATGTTGACCGCTCTGTTCCAACTGCCGTATGGAATGTTGACCGCTCTGTTCCAACTGCCAGTAATGTTGAATGTTGACCATATGGAATGTTGACTCTGTTCCAACTGCCATATGGAATGTTGACCGCTCTGTTCCAACTGCCAGTATGGAATGTTGACCGCTCTGTTCCAACTGCATATGGAATGTTGACCACTCTGTTCCAACTGCAGTATGGAATGTTGACCTGTTCCAACTGCCAGTATGGAATGTTGACCGCTCTGTTCCAACTGCAGTATGGAATGTTGACCGCTCTGTTCCAACTGGCATATGGAATGTTGACATATGGAATGTTGACCGCTCTGTTCCAACTGCCATATGGAATGTTGACTGCTCTGTTCCAACTGCCAAATGGAATGGACCGCTCTGTTCCAACTGGCATATGGAATGTTGACCACTCTGTCCCAACTGCCAAATGGAATGTTGACCGCTCTGTTCCAACTGCCATATGGAATGTTGACCGCTGTCCCAACTCTGTTCCAACTGCAGTAGGGAATGTTGACCGCTCTGTTCCAACTGCAGTATGGAATGTTGACCGCTCTGTTCCAACTGCAGTATGGAATGTTGACCGCTCTGTCCCAACTGCAGTATGGAATGTTGACTGCTGCGTGTGTGAAGCATTATTCCAACCAATGTTTTAGCTGGAACTGAAATGCCTACCTCCATATTTAGCTACTGAAATTAAAATACAATTACTGCACACATTATGTTAATTATGTTAATTGCTTAAAAGCTTTAAGGGAAAATATAATTGTCAAATTCAGGTGCAAAATCATTTTGGAATCATCTAGTTAGTCATGATGGAAACACCAACAGCATTCAGGGGACCAGAAGAAAATGTGCACTACAATAAACAGTGCAGATAGCAAACACAGACAAAACATTTTCATTAGAGGCCAACACACACGGCAAGCTACCAGATATCATTCATTAAACAACCAGTATTTAATTGTACTGCATTTTAACAGCAGTGAAATGATGTAAGGGTATCCTGTATTGCTGTATATGTTTATCATACATGCTAGTAGCCTAGAGCATTTCTCCTTTACCAAGATAATACATCCAGCTGCCAGGCATATCAAGAAGCTGATTAAACAGCATGATCATTACACAGGTGCACCTTGTGCTGGGGACAATAAAAGACCACTCTAAAATGTGCAGTTTGGTCACACAAACGCAATGGCCACAAATGTCTCAAGTTTTGAGGGAGCGTGCAACTGGTGTGCCGACTGCAGGAATGTCCACCAGAGCTGATGCCAGAGAAATGAATGTTCATTTCTCTACCATAAGCCACCTCCTCCAACGTCGTTTTAGAGAATTTGGCAGTATGTCCAACCAGCCTCTACCGCGGACCACATGTATCCACGCCAGCCCAGGACCTGCACAGCCTGCTTCTTCACCTGCTGGATCGTCTGAGACCAGCCACCCAGACAGCTGATGAAACTGAGAATTTCTGTCTGTACTAATGCTGCTCTAATATCTCTATTGCTGGACATACCATTCTTAGTATATCTTGAGTAAAGTCTTCCAGTTTACATACATATAATTTCATCTTGATTCCTGCTACTGTGCTATTTGGGTGTTAATCTGATTCGACATTCCTGATTCATTTTTGTTTTGTGTACTTTAAAAAATAAAAATAAATAACATTTAAATTATTGTTGTACTTGTTTGAAATTTTAATCACAGACATTAAAACCAGATTTTACTGCATTGTTAGAAGCTAATGACCCGTTCTGGTCATTACTAAGGCAGTTCATTCTATTCTGAAGCATCAGGTCATTACTAAGGCAGTTCCTTCTGTTCTGAAGCATCAGGTCATTGTGTCATTACTAAGGCAGTTCCTTCTGTTCTGAAGTATCAGGTCATTGTGTCATTACTAAGGCAGTTCCTTCTGTTCTGAAGCATCAGGTCATTACTAAGGCAGTTCGTTCTGTTCTGAAGCATCAGGTCATTACTAAGGCAGTTCATTCTGTTCTGAAGCATCAGGTCATTGTGTCATTACTAAGGCAGTTTGCTCTGTCCTGCAGCATCAGGTCATTACTAAGGCAGTTCATTCTATTCTGCAGCATCAGGTCATTACTAAGGCAGTTCATTCTGTTCTGCAGCATCAGGTCATTACTAAGGCAGTTCCTTCTATTCTGCAGCATCAGGTCATTACTAAGGCAGTTCATTCTGTTCTGCAGCATCAGGTCATTACTAAGGCAGTTCCTTCTATTCTGCAGCATCAGGTCATTACTAAGGCAGTTCGTTCTGTTCTGCAGCATCAGGTCATTACTAAGGCAGTTCGTTCTGTTCTGCAGCATCAGGTCATTACTAAGGCAGTTCATTCTGTTCTGCAGCATCAGGTCATTACTAAGGCAGTTCGTTCTGTTCTGCAGCATCAGGTCATTACTAAGGCAGTTCGTTCTGTTCTGCAGCATCAGGTCATTACTAAGGCAGTTCATTCTATTCTGAAGCATCAGGCCATTACTAAGGCAGTTCATTCTATTCTGAAGCATCAGGCCATTACTAAGGCAGTTTGTTCTGTTCTGAAGCATCAGGTCATTACTAAGGCAGTTCGTTCTGTTCTGAAGCATCAGGTCATTGTGTCATTACTAAGGCAGTTTGCTCTGTTCTGCAGCATCAGGTCATTACTAAGGCAGTTTGTTCTGTTCTGAAGCATCAGGCCATTACTAAGGCAGTTCGTTCTGTTCTGAAGCATCAGGTCATTACTAAGGCAGTGAGCTTCATCAGAGGCACAACATATTGTGATACTATGTCAGTGTGTACTGTGGCAAAGTAGGAATAAGTCTTCAGCAATTATAGCAATTTTTCTTTATTTTTATTTTTTTCATCAGGTGAAGAAAAAAAACTTTTTTTGTTCTGTATAATAAAATATGTTAACTTTATTCATTTTCTGAAGAAAAACAATAACAAGACAGAAATACATTTCTCCCCCTCTTTGTAAACCTGGAGAGATTTGCTGCATTGCTGCACAGGAAGCAAGTGCAACTGAGGCAGAGTGTGAGGGAGGGAGTGGGGAAGGAAGGAAGGAAAGAAGGAAGGAAATAAGGAAGGAAGGAAGGAAGGAAGGAAGGAAGGAAAGAAAGAAGGAAGGAAGCAAGGAAAGAAGGAAGGAAGGAAGGAAGGAAGGAAGGAAGGAAGGAAGGAAGGAAGGAAGGAAGGAAGGAAGGAAGGAAGGAAGGAAGGAAGGAAGGAAGGAAGGAAGGAAGGAAGGAAGGAAGGAAGGGGAGGGGCTTTCTCCGGGGTGAAATTTTCCCTAGGTACATAATCTAGAATCAGCGTCCCCTCTCCCAGTCCTAACCTTAACCATTAACGGGGGAAATGCTCAATTGACCCAAGATCAGCGTCTAGGGGCAAATTCAATGTAGGAAGGTAAGGGCGGTGGAGGTGGAGGTGGAAGGGGTGAAAGAGGAGAAAGTGGCAGACAGGATGACAATGGCATATAATATAAGGCCAGCAACATAGAAACATGTTTTGAGTGTTGTAGAGCAGAGCTAGCCTGATGCCAGATCTGTCTGTTCTGTTTTGAGCGCTGTAGAGCAGAGCTAGCCTGATGCCAGATCTATCTGTTCTGTTTTGAGCGCTGTAGAGCAGAGCTAGCCTGATGCCAGATCTGTCTGTTCTGTTTTGAGCGCTGTAGAGCAGAGCTAGCCTGATGCCAGATCTGTCTTGTGATGTTTTGGCAAACTGGCGTGACAACGATGAGTGACGGTATGGTAAGATATCACCAACAGATCTGGGACCCAGACTAGAGCAGGGCTGAAGTGATGTGACCCAGTGAGAACAAGATGTTGATGTCTTTTCAATCAAAAATACATATTTTTTAAAACATATTTTTACCAAAAATGACATATTTTCAACCAGAAATATGTATTTTTGACGTCTTTTCAAACAAAAGGACATTTTGTCAACGTCTTGTGCTCACTGGGGGCGCAGTAGGAGGGTCTTGTGGGCGGTGGAGAGAGCAGGTAGACTGGTGAGCGACCTCATAGGGCATAACCTCCCAGGTCAGGGGTCAAAGGTCATCCAAAGGTCACTCAGAGGTCACTCTCTCCGTAGAGTGCGGTGGAGAAGGACATGTAGTCCAGGGCGCCGGGGACGGCGTCGGTGCCGGAGTAGGGCGCCATGCGGGCGATGCAGTACTCTGCCTGATCAGGAGGCAACTCACGACGAAGCTCATCAGCCATGATGAAGTTCTGGTGTAGGAAGAGAGAAGAAGGGAAGAATAGTTTCGTTTAGTAAATAAGGATTTAATGTTTGATGTTTACGTCTGTATTCACTGTATAGCCCTGCCAGATGACTGTAGTTCTGCTGTTGACTGTATAGCCCTGCCAGATGACTGTAGTTCTGCTGTTGACTGTATAGCCCTGCCAGATGACTGTTGTTCTGCTGTTGACTGTATAGCCCTGCCAGATGCTTTTTGATCTGCTGTTGACTGTATAGCCCTGTCAGATTACTGTAGATCTGCTGTTGACTGTATAGCCCTGCCAGATGACTGTAGTTCTGCTGTTGACTGTATAGCCCTGCCAGATGACTGTAGTTCTGCTGTTGACTGTATAGCCCTGCCAGATGATTGTAGTTCTGCTGTTGACTGTATAGCCCTGCCAGATGACTGTAGTTCTGCTGTTGACTGTATAGCCCTGCCAGATGACTGTAGTTCTGCTGTTGACTGTATAGCCCTGCCAGATGATTGTAGTTCTGCTGTTGACTGTATAGCCCTGCCAGATGCTTGTAGTTCTGCTGTTGACTGTATAGCCCTGCCAGATGGCTGTAGTTCTGCTGTTGACTCTATAGCCCTGCCAGATGATTGTAGTTCTGCTGTTGACTCTATAGCCCTGCCAGATGACTGTAGATCTGCTGTTGACTCTATAGCCCTGCCAGATGATTGTAGTTCTGTTTTCTATCCACATTGGATAAAAATTGAGGTCATAGTATTTCCCATTGGTTTTCTATTGGAAGCCCTATTTAATAGGAATCTGGTTGCAGTTCCTATGGCTTCCACTAGATGGCAACATTCTTTAGAAATTGGTTGATGTTTTTCTTTTGAGAAATGAAGAAGTACGGCTATTCTTTGTGAGTGTCACTCCAGATGGATTCTACTGTTTGGTGTGCATGAACTGGAACGCCCCTTACGTTGTTTTTATCCGGTATTGAACACAGTATACTCCGTCTTCAATTTTATCGATTATTTACGTTTTAGGATACCTTAGGTTGGATTAGGAACTTTGTTATCTGAGGTTGGATTAGGAACGTTTATACATGAGGTTGGATTAGGAACGTTGATACCTGAGGTTGGATTAGGAACGTTGATACCTGAGGTTGGATTAGGAACGTTGTTACCTGAGGTTGGATTAGGAACGTTGTTACCTGAGGTTGGATTAGGAACGTTGATACCTGAGGTTGGATTAGGAACGTTGTTACCTGAGGTTGGATTAGGAACGTTGATACCTGAGGTTGGATTAGGAACGTTGGTACCTGAGGTTGGATTAGGAACGTTGTTACCTGAGGTTGGATTAGGAACGTTGTTTGAAATGTTTGGACCAAGTTTGCAGGTAATTTATTAGATCCTTTGTAGTCATGTTGGGCGAGTTGGAACCGGTGTATTTATGAATCAAACGCGCCAAATAAATGGACATTTTGGGGATATAAAGAAGGACATCATCGAACAAAAGGACCATTTGTGATGTTTCTGGGACATTTTGGAGTGCCAACAGAAGAAGATCTTCAAAGGTAAGGCATTTATTATATTGTTATTTCTGACTTTTGTGTCGCCACCTGCCTGGTTGAAAATGATTTTAATGTGTTTGTATGCGGGGCGCTGTCGTCAGATAATCGCATGGTCTGCTTTCGCCGTAAAGCCTTTTTGAAATCTGACACTGCGGCTGGATTAACAAGATGTTAAGGTTTATTTTTTATATATTGCAGGTATATTTTACAGTTAAATTGAATATTGATATTTCCGTAGTTATAATTCGGCGCTCTGCTATTTCACTGGATGTTGTCAAATTGATCCCGCTAACAGGATTGGCGCGGGAAGGGATCACTAACAGGTTAACTGATTGATTAACTGATTAATTTATTGATTGACTGATTGATTAACTGATTGATTGACTGAATAACTGATTGATTAACTGATTGACTGATTAATTGATTAACTGATTGATTGACTGATTGATTAACTGATTGATTAACCGATTAACTGATTAACTGATTGTTTAACTGATTGATTAACTGATTGATTGATTGACTGATTGGTTGATTAACTGATTGATTTGATTGCTTGCTAGCTTGATTAATTGAATAATTGCTAAATGTATATGATTACCTTGTCCCCAGCCAGGACCTTGAAGGAGGCCATGACCTGGTCAGCGGTGTCAGTATCGGCCGTCTCTCGGGACATGAAATCAATAAAGGCCTGGAACGTGACCACGCCCACCCGGTTGGGATCCACGATGCTCATGATGCGAGAGAACTCCGCTTCACCCTATTGGACAGGAACCATAAACACTATCACCAAGGAGACCATCACCAGAGCAACAAGCAAATACACTGCAAGCATCACATCACATACTGCAGTTAGCAGATGGAGCTTTCACATAAAGGTGATATATAGACTGTGTTCCAAATGGCATACCAGTCCCTATAATATAGTGGACTGCTTTTAACCAGGTCTCAGGCTATGACGTAAACAAACTATACTTTTTAGACTGTAAATGAGAGACAAGACGTATTTTCTCGTTAAGAGATCAATCTGATCGTGATTGGTGGACCGTTTTTGTTTTCAAATGAATGTGGACTGATCTTGAAGAGACAAGTGAACATTTGTTGCCTTTCCACAAATGGCTACAAGGCAGACAGACACATATGGATACATTTATAGGTTCATAGGCACACATAGGAGGGTACTTGACAGAGGGCGAGATGGAACGGGTGGTTTGGCTTTACCATGTTGTAACCGAGGGAGATAAGGCAGGTTTTGAAGTCTTCCGATTCCATCATCCCTGTTTTCTTCTACAGGTACCAGCCAGGGACAAACAGTACGAAGGACGAACAGATTGAAAGGTAGAAGAGGAAATATGGGGGAGGATAAAGTAGGGGAGGGATGTCACAGGTACCCAGGTGGACATTAAGATGGGGGTGGACAGAAGAAGAAGAAGAATTGAGGTAGAGGGGGATAGAGGTGGGTACAGGGAATAAATTGAGGTAGAGGGGGATAGAGGTGGGTACAGGGAATAAATTGAGGTAGAAGGGGGATAGAGGTGGGTACAGGGAATAAATTGAGGTAGAAGGGGGATGGAGGTGGGTACAGGGAATAAATTGAGGTAGAAGGGGATAGAGGTGGGTACAGGGAATAAATTGAGGTAGAAGGGGGATAGAGGTGGGTACAGGGAATAAATTGAGGTAGAAGGGGGATAGAGGTGGGTACAGGAAATTAATTGAGGTAGAAGGGGGATAGAGGTGGGTACAGGGAATAAATTGAGGTAGAAGGGGGATGGAGGTGGGTACAGGGAATAAATTGAGGTAGAAGGGGGATAGAGGTGGGTACAGGGAATAAATTGAGGTAGAAGGGGGATAGAGGTGGGTACAGGGAATAAATTGAGGTAGAGGGGGATAGAGGTGGGTACAGGGAATAAATTGAGGTAGAAGGGGGATAGAGGTGGGTACAGGGAATACATTGAGGTAGAGGGGGATAGAGGTGGGTACAGGGAATAAATTGAGGTAGAAGGGGGATAGAGGTGGGTACAGGAAATTAATTGAGGTAGAAGGGGGATAGAGGTGGGTACAGGGAATAAATTGAGGTAGAAGGGGGATGGAGGTGGGTACAGGGAATACATTGAGGTAGAAGGGGGATAGAGGTGGGTACAGGGAATAAATTGAGGTAGAAGGGGGATAGAGGTGGGTACAGGGAATAAATTGAGGTAGAAGGGGGATAGAGGTGGGTACAGGGAATAAATTGAGGTAGAGGGGGGATGGAAGGGAATAAAAGGTACAAAACAAAGAGAACAAAATGACATCGTTAACCTCAGGCCCCTGCAGTGTGGAGTTGTGTTCAGTACCTGTGCATCGTTGGCGATATCGAAGCCCAGACTGATCAGGCAGGCCTTGAACTCCTCAGCCCCCAGAGTGCCCGAGTGGTCCTGGGGTGTCAGGTGTGGTAGGGGGCCGGGTGTGAAGGGTCAGATGTGCCAGGTGTGAAGAGCCAGGTAGGAGCCCAGGCCAGGTGTGCCAGGTGTGAAACGCCAGGTACAGGGCAAGGCCAGGTATACCAGGTGTGAAGGGCCATGTGGAGGTGTGCCAGGTATCAGGTAAAGCCACAGTTCATGCAGCACAGCACACATGGAACAAGTGTGTCAGGGGGGTGTCAGAGGGGTTGTCAGGGGGTGTCAGAGGGGTTGTTAGGGGGTGTCAGAGGGGTTGTCAGGGGGTGTCAGAGGGGTTGTCAGAGGGGTGTCAGAGGGGTTGTTAGAGGGGTGTCAGTGAAAGGGTTGGGTGAAGTAGACAGGAGGGGTAGGGTAGATAGGAGAGGGTAGGGGTGTATCATGCAGAAAGAGATGTGGGGTGTTGGATTGACAAGGGGTTGGATATAGGGGTGGATGGATGATAAGGGTTTGGGGATAGGGGTGGATGGATGATAAGGGTTTGGGGATAGGGGTGGATGGATGATAGGGGTGGATGGATGATAAGGGGTTGGGGATAGGGGTGGATGGATAGATGATAAGGGGTTGGGGATAGGGGTGGATGGATGATAAGGGGTTGGGTATAGGGGTGGATGGATAGATGATAAGGGGTTGGGGATAGGGGTGGATGGATGATAGGGGTGGATGAATGATAAGGGGTTGGGGATAGGGGTGGATGGATGATAAGGGGTGGATGGATGATAAGGGGTTGGGGATAGGGGTGGATGGATAGATGATAAGGGGTTGGGGATAGGGGTGGATGGATAGATGATAAGGGGTTGGGGATAGGGGTGGATGGATGATAAGGGGTTGGGGATAGGGGTGGATGGATGATAAGGGTTTGGGGATAGGGGTGGATGGATGGATGATAAGGGGTTGGGGATAAGGGTGGATGGATGGATGGATGATAAGGGGTTGGGGATAGGGGTGGATGGATGGATGATAAGGGGTTGGGGATAAGGGTGGATGGATGGATGATAAGGGTTTGGGGATAGGGGTGGATGGATGATAAGGGGTTGGGGATAAGGGTGGATGGATGGTTGATAAGGGTTTGGGGATAGGGGTGGATGGATGATAAGGGGTTGGGGATAGGGGTGGATGGATGGATGATACGGGTGGATGGATGATAAGGGGTTGGGGATAGGGGTGGATGGATGATAAGGGGTTGGGGATAGGGGTGGATGGATGATAAGGGGTTGGGGATAGGGGTGGATGGATGATAAGGGGTTGGGGATAGGGGTGGATGGATGATAAGGGGTTGGGGATAGGGGAGTACGGTTGATAAGGGGTTGGAGATAGGGGAGTACGGTTGATAAGGGGTTGGGGATAGGGGTGGATGGATGATAAGGGGTTGGGGATAGGGGTGGATGGATGATAAGGGGTTGGGGATAGGGGTGGATGGATGATAAGGGGTTGGGGATAGGGGAGTAGGGTTGATAAGGGGTTGGAGATAGGGGAGTACGGTTGATAAGGGGTTGGGGATAGGGGTGGATGGATGATAAGGGGTTGGGGATAGGGGAGTACGGTTGATAAGAGGTTGGGGCCGTGCACAAGAAGAGACAGAGAACACAACACACGTTAGGACCTGAGGTGCTGAGGCTGTGACACAGTGCTGTGTTTGGTCCAGTGACAGGACATTCATTCAGAGGTAGTTCGTTCGGCACAGTGTGACAGGCAAACATTTGAGTCCCGGGCTTTGGGTTACGGTGTGCGACAGGCATATATGTCCCTCATACATCATGTAACACAGTGGTTCCCAAAGTCAAGTGGTGAACATTTAGGGTTTTGCCCCTCGGAACTGATTCAGAAATTCAAAGCTTGATTATTTGAATCAGCTGCGTTGTGCTGGGTAGGGGGGAGGAGGGCGGGGGGCGAGGTTGTGAAACCCTGGTATGAAACATATTTTTCCCCTTAGTCTGAGACATGACTGTAAAACCTTGTAAGGCCATAGGGACACACTCTACAGCCACATGTCTCTGGGGGAAAAGTTGTCCCTACATATCTGCCTCCAACAGACTCCAATAAACCTCACGAACTCATAACCGCCCTAAAAAAAACAAACAAAAAACTATTTTTAATTCAACACTGCCTCATCGCGAGCGGAAAGACGTGACAGACACTAGAACGATTTCCCTTCCATAGTTATTTAACTTAGGTTATTACTGACGGATTAACAATAGCGTGGCGACGGAAGAATGCATGAGGTCATGGAGAAATGTAACGGTGGAGTCTATAAAGGCTCAGTTGGGGATACGGAGGAGTGTGTAGGTGGAGTGTGTAGGTGGGGTGTGTAGGTGGAGTCTATAAAGGCTCAGTTGGGGATACGGAGGAGTGTGTAGGTGGAGTCTATAAAGGCTCAGTTGGGGATACGGAGGAGTGTGTAGGTGGAGTGTGTAGGTGGGGTGTGTAGGTGGAGTCTATAAAGGCTCAGTTGGGGATATGGAGGAGTGTGTAGGTGGAGTCAATAAAGGCTCGGTTGGGGATACGGTGGAGTGTGTAGGAGGAGTCTATAAAGGCTTGGTTGGGGATACGGTGGAGTGTGTAGGAGGAGTCTATAAAGGCTTGGTTGGGGATACGGGGGAGTGTGTAGGAGGAGTGTGTAGGAGGAGTGTGTAGGTGGAGTCTATAAAGGCTCAGTTGGGGATACGGAGGGGTGTGTAGGTGGAGTCTATAAAGGCTTGCTTGGGGATACGGTGGAGTGTGTAGGAGGAGTCTATAAAGGCTTGGTTGGGGATACGGTGGAGTGTGTAGGAGGAGTCTATAAAGGCTTGGTTGGGGATACGGGGGAGTGTGTAGGAGGAGTGTGTAGGAGGAGTGTGTAGGTGGAGTCTATAAAGGCTCGGTTGGGGATACGGAGGAGTGTGTAGGTGGAATCCATCTATAAAGGCTCGGTTGGGGATACGGCGGAGTGTGTAGGTGGAGTGTGTAGGTGGGGTGTGTAGGTGGAGTGTGTAGGTGGAGTCCATCTATAAAGGCTCGGTTGGGGATACGGAGGAGTGTGTAGGTGGAGTGTGTAGGTGGGGTGTGTAGGTGGAGTGTGTAGGTGGGGTGTGTAGGTGGAGTGTGTAGGTGGAGTGTGTAGGTGGAGTCCATCTATAAAGGCTCGGTTGGGGATACGGAGGAGTGTGTAGGAGGAGTCTATAAAGGCTCGGTTGGGGATACGGGGGAGTGTGTAGGTGGGGCTCGGTTTAAAACGGTCTAACCCCCCCCACAGCACCTCTTCATCCCTGAAACGGTCAAACCCCCCCCCACCTGTACGGTCTCTTCTCTGTGAAACTGACCCTGTCGAAGTGGTTGAAGGAGGTTCTGAACTCGTTCATCTGGTCCTGGCTGATGCCCTTGGCGTCCCGCGTCAGAATCTGGTTCTCGATCTCGTTGATGGTTCTGGCGATGGTGGTCAGGAGCTGCTCCCAGCCCACACGGATATGCTGCGGGGGGGATCAGACCCAAGATAGTCATCGTAAGGTCACACATTCAAAAACGTATTGTGAGGGTTCTGCGGTTCTCAATAAGAATTGTACCCGATCTCGATATCGTTTGCGTTCTTACCTCCATGGTGTAATTGGTGTGCTTGTTGTCGAAGATGAGAGCTTCCTGAATCAGTTGGTGGTCTCCCTCCAATTGGTCGATCTTTGGCTTGTAGTTGACAATGTTCTTCTCGTATTGGCGGAGGTGGGTCAGCTGATCCTCCAGGGTTCCGTGCATCTCGATGGAGATACGACCAATCTCCTGCAGAGAGAGAAACATGGAGGAGGAGGAGGAGGAGGAGGAGGGGCTTCAGCAAAACCAACTGGACAGAATGTTTGAGTTAAATCATTCTGCCGAGTATAAAACCATCCCCAGGAGAGGAAGGGTTAAACCCCAACTGGACAGAATAGAGACTAGAGAACAGAGACTGTTTGAATTGGTTGGTGAAAAACAGGCATGAGAACAAAGAACCAAAACTGCTCTCACCTCTAACCCAGACCCGACCTCACCTCTAAACCAGCACCTCTCTCTGAGAACCCTGACTACGAAGTGACACTCTTTTTCATGGCGGTCCGTGGGGCCGGACGGTAGGGGCTGGTAATATGAGTTGTGGATTGTACACCCAGGATGCCAGTATTGTAGTCAAGTCACTAAACCACAAGTCCAAGTCCAGTAACAAGTCCCAAGCATTCAGTCCAAGTCCAGTCACAAGTCCCAAGCATTCTGAGTCCAAGTCCAGTCACAAGTCCCAAGCATTCAGTCCAAGTCCAGTCACAAGTCCCAAGCATTCAGTCCAAGTCCAGTCACAAGTCCCAAGCATTCAGTCCAAGTCCAGTCACAAGTCCCAAGCATTCTGAGTCCAAGTCCAGTCACAAGTCCCAAGCATTCTGAGTCCAAGTCCAGTCACAAGTCCCAAGTCCAGTTCTACAGGACATTACAGTGCAGTGTTCTGATATTGATAGCAATACCCCCAAAGGAACCTATGGAGCCAGTAAGTTCAATACTAATGGTCATTTCTGCTCTGCCTGGACTTTGGACCATGGAAATAGAATGAATAGAACATTCTGGTTCTCTACTCTGGGTCACCTCCATCTTGTTTTCGATACAAGGCCCTGATGACGTTGTCATGGTTGGATTAGGGTTAGGGTAAAGGTTAGAGGTCGGGGGTTGGTCTAGGATAAGTGTGTGGATTGACCTCCATCTTGGTCTGGATCCAGGGCCCGATGACGTTGGCTTGGTTGGATAGGGTTAGGGTAAAGGTTAGAGGTCAGGGGTTGGTCTAGGATAAGTGTGTGGACTGACCTCCATCTTGGTCTGGATCCAGGGCCTGATGACGTTGGCTTGGTTGGGTTAGGGTTAGAGTAAAGGTTAGAGGTCAGGGGTTGGTCTAGGATAAGTGTGTGGACTGACCTCCATCTTGGTCTGGATCCAGGGCCTGATGACGTTGGCTTGGTTGGGTTAGGGTTAGGGTAAATGTTAGAGGTCAGGGGTTGGTCTAGGATAAGTGTGTGGACTGACCTCCATCTTGGTCTGGATCCAGGGCCTGATGACGTTGGCTTGGTTGGGTTAGGGTAAAGGTTAGAGGTCAGGGGTTGGTCTAGGATAAGTGTGTGGACTGACCTCCATCTTGGTCTGGATCCAGGGCCTGATGACGTTGGCTTGGTTGGGTTAGGGTTAGAGTAAAGGTTAGAGGTCAGGGGTTGGTCTAGGATAAGTGTGTGGACTGACCTCCATCTTGGTCTGGATCCAGGGCCTGATGACGTTGGCTTGGTTGGGTTAGGGTTAGAGTAAAGGTTAGAGGTCAGGGGTTGGTCTAGGATAAGTGTGTGGACTGACCTCCATCTTGGTCTGGATCCAGGGCCTGATGACGTTGGCTTGGTTGGGTTAGGGTTAGGGTAAATGTTAGAGGTCAGGGGTTGGTCTAGGATAAGTGTGTGGACTGACCTCCATCTTGGTCTGGATCCAGGGCCTGATGACGTTGGCTTGGTTGGGTTAGGGTAAAGGTTAGAGGTCAGGGGTTGGTCTAGGATAAGTGTGTGGACTGACCTCCATCTTGGTCTGGATCCAGGGCCCGATGACGTTGGCTTGGTTGGGTTAGGGTAAAGGTTAGAGGTCAGGGGTTGGTCTAGGATAAGTGTGTGGATTGACCTCCATCTTGGTCTGGATCCAGGGCCCGATGACGTTGGCTTGGTTGGGTTAGGGTTAGAGTAAAGGTTAGAGGTCAGGGGTTGGTCTAGGATAAGTGTGTGGACTGACCTCCATCTTGGTCTGGATCCAGGGCCCGATGACGTTGGCATGGTTGGGTTAGGGTTAGGGTAAAGGTTAGAGGTCAGGGGTTGGTCTAGGATAAGTGTGTGGACTGACCTCCATCTTGGTCTGGATCCAGGGCCCGATGACGTTGGCTTGGTTGGGTTAGGGTTAGGGTAAAGGTTAGAGGTCAGGGGTTGGTCTAGGATAAGTGTGTGGATTGACCTCCATCTTGGTCTGGATCCAGGGCCCGATGACGTTGGCTTGGTTGGGTTAGGGTTAGAGTAAAGGTTAGAGGTCAGGGGTTGGTCTAGGATAAGTGTGTGGACTGACCTCCATCTTGGTCTGGATCCAGGGCCCGATGACGTTGGCTTGGTTGGGGTAGGGTTAGGGTAAAGGTTAGAGGTCAGGGGTTGGTCTAGGATAAGTGTGTGGACTGACCTCCATCTTGGTCTGGATCCAGGGCCCGATGACGTTGGCTTGGTTGGCGAACTGCCTGCGGAGACGCTCGTTGTTCTGCTGCCGGGCGTGCTCTTCGATCAGAGCCTGGTCCCTCTGGGGAACCAGCTGTCTCACCTGGGGAATGACAGACAATGGGACAAACACGTAGTTAGACCCACGAGGGCTTGTTTTATCCCTCTGCTATCTAAGTACCTTGGTCACCTGATGAGGTTTAACCCCTTGGACACTAGATGATAATAAGAAGGTAGTGCAGGAATCCTCCAACCAGGATATCTGGAGAACCTGGGAATTTTGCAACTCGTGTACCTTGTCCCATTTGGCGTTGATGTCCTGAGGGTTGATGGTGGTGTAAGGGTTGGTACCAGCCATGTTCACATGATAAGTGGCCACTATCTTGGCGATCTCATTGTGAATGCCCAGGATGGCACCGCGTTCCTTATCCGCATCAGGGAGAGTGGCTTTAAACTGCTCGTGGGCTGTACTGAGACCCTGTG
>NC_060189.1:4227094-4244594 GCF_021184085.1 Oncorhynchus gorbuscha
ACAGGTGTAGATAGACCAGTGAAATGCTGAATACAACAGGTGTAGATAGACCAGTGAAATGCTGAATACAACAGGTGTAGATAGACCAGTTAAATGCTGAATACAACAGGTGTAGATAGACCAGTGAAATGCTGAATACAACAGGTGAATAGACCAGTGAAATGCTGAATACAACAGGTGTAGATAGACCAGTGAAATGCTGAATACAACAGGTGTAGATAGACCAGTGAAATGCTGAATACAACAGGTGTAGATAGACCAGTGAAATGCTGAATACAACAGGTGTAGATAGACCAGTGAAATGCTGACTACAACAGGTGTAGATAGACCAGTGAAATGCTGAATACAACAGGTGTAGATAGACCAGTGAAATGCTGAATACAACAGGTGTAGATAGACCAGTGAAATGCTGAATACAACAGGTGTAGATAGACCAGTGAAATGCTGAATACAACAGGTGTAGATAGACCAGTGAAATGCTGAATACAACAGGTGTAGATAGACCAGTGAAATGCTGAATACAACAGGTGTAGATAGACCAGTGAAATGCTGAATACAACAGGTGTAGATAGACCAGTGAAATGCTGAATACAAC
Source organism: Oncorhynchus gorbuscha (assembly GCF_021184085.1). Taxonomy (NCBI): domain Eukaryota; kingdom Metazoa; phylum Chordata; class Actinopteri; order Salmoniformes; family Salmonidae; genus Oncorhynchus; species Oncorhynchus gorbuscha. The sequence goes on from NC_060189.1 coordinate 4,227,690, forward strand.
AGGTGTAGATAGACCAGTGAAATGCTGAATACAACAGGTGTAGATAGACCAGTGAAATGCTGAATACAACAGGTGTAGATAGACCAGTTAAATGCTGAATACAACAGGTGTAGATAGACCAGTGAAATGCTGAATACAACAGGTGTAGATAGACCAGTTAAATGCTGAATACAACAGGTGTAGATAGACCAGTGAAATGCTGAATACAACAGGTGTAGATAGACCAGTTAAATGCTGAATACAACAGGTGTAGATAGACCAGTGAAATGCTGAATACAACAGGTGTAGATAGACCAGTGAAATGCTGAATACAACAGGTGTAGATAGACCAGTTAAATGCTGAATACAACAGGTGTAGATAGACCAGTTAAATGCTGAATACAACAGGTGTAGATAGACCAGTGAAATGCTGAATACAACAGGTGTAGATAGACCAGTGAAATGCTGAATACAACAGGTGTAGATAGACCAGTGAAATGCTGAATACAACAGGTGTAGATAGACCAGTTAAATGCTGAATACAACAGGTGTAGATAGACCAGTGAAATGCTGAATACAACAGGTGTAGATAGACCAGTTAAATGCTGAATACAACAGGTGTAGATAGACCAGTGAAATGCTGAATACAACAGGTGTAGATAGACCAGTGAAATGCTGAATACAACAGGTGTAGATAGACCAGTTAAATGCTGAATACAACAGGTGTAGATAGACCAGTGAAATGCTGAATACAACAGGTGTAGATAGACCAGTTAAATGCTGAATACAACAGGTGTAGTAGACCACAGTTAAATGCTGAATACAACAGGTGTAGATAGACCAGTGAAATGCTGAATACAACAGGTGTAGATAGACCAGTGAAATGCTGAATACAACAGGTGTAGATAGACCAGTGAAATGCTGAATACAACAGGTGTAGATAGACCAGTGAAATGCTGACTACAACAGGTGTAGATAGACCAGTGAAATGCTGACTACAACAGGTGTAGATAGACCAGTGAAATGCTGAATACAACAGGTGTAGATAGACCAGTTAAATGCTGAATACAACAGGTTTAGATAGACCAGTGAAATGCTGAATACAACAGGTGTAGATAGACAAAATGCTGAATACAACAGGTGTAGATAGACCAGTGAAATGCTGATTACAACAGGTGTAGATAGACCAGTGAAATTGACTACAACAGGTGTAGATAGACCAGTGAAATGCTGAATACAACAGGTGTAGATAGACCAGTTAAATGCTGAATACAACAGGTGTAGATAGACCAGTGAAATGCTGAATACAACAGGTGTAGATAGACCAGTTAAATGCTGAATACAACAGGTGTAGTAGACCAGTTAAATGCTGAATACAACAGGTGTAGATAGACCAGTGAAATGCTGAATACAACAGGTGTAGATAGACCAGTGAAATGCTGAATACAACAGGTGTAGATAGACCAGTGAAATGCTGAATACAACAGGTGTAGATAGACCAGTGAAATGCTGAATACAACAGGTGTAGATAGACCAGTGAAATGCTGAATACAACAGGTGTAGATAGACCAGTGAAATGCTGAATACAACAGGTGTAGATAGACCAGTGAAATGCTGACTACAACAGGTGTAGATAGACCAGTGAAATGCTGACTACAACAGGTGTAGATAGACCAGTGAAATGCTGAATACAACAGGTGTAGATAGACCAGTTAAATGCTGAATACAACAGGTGTAGATAGACCAGTGAAATGCTGACTACAACAGGTGTAGATAGACCAGTGAAATGCTGAATACAACAGGTGTAGATAGACCAGTTAAATGTTTACTTACAAGCCCTTTAACCAACAATGCAGTTTTAAGAAAAATAATTGGTAAAAAAGTATAACAAATAGTCAAAGGTTTGGACACACCTACTCATTCAAGGGTTTTTCTTAATTTTTACTATTTTCTACATTGTAGAATAATAGTGAAGACATCAAAACTATGAAATAACACTTATGGAATCGTGTAGTAACCAAAAAAGTGTTAAACAAATCATATGATTAGCTGTTCAGGAGTCTTATATCTTGGGCTTAGAAGCTGTTAAGAAGCCTTTTGGACCTAGACTTGGCGCTCCTGGCCGTGTGGTAGCAGAGAGAACAGCCTGTGACTTGAGTGACTGGTGAATTTATAGGGCCTTCTTCCTCTGACACCGCCTGGTATAGAGGTCCTGGATGGCCTCGGTGATGTACTGGGCCGTACGCTCTACCCTCTGACACCGCCTGGTATAGAGGTCCTGGATGGCAGGAAGCTGAGCCCCGGTGATGTACTGGGCCGTACGCTCTACCCTCTGACACCGCCTGGTATAGAGGTCCTGGATGGCCTCGGTGATGTACTGGGCCGTACGCTCTACCCTCTGACACCGCCTGGTATAGAGGTCCTGGATGGCAGGAAGCTGAGCCCCGGTGATGTACTGGGCCGTACGCTCTACCCTCTGACACCGCCTGGTATAGAGGTCCTGGATGGCCTCGGTGATGTACTGGGCCGTACGCTCTACCCTCTGACACCGCCTGGTATAGAGGTCCTGGATGGCAGGAAGCTGAGCCCCGGTGATGTACTGGGCCGTACGCTCTACCCTCTGACACCGCCTGGTATAGAGGTCCTGGATGGCCTCGGTGATGTACTGGGCCGTACGCTCTACCCTCTGACACCGCCTGGTATAGAGGTCCTGGATGGCAGGAAGCTGAGCCCCGGTGATGGTAGTGCATGCAGCCCAGTACCTCTGTAGTGCGTTGCGGTCGGAGGCCAACCAACCATGCTCTCGATGGTGCAGCTGTAGAACATTTTGAGGATCTGATGCCGAATCTTTTCAGTCTTGTTGGTGATGTGGACACCAAGGAACTTGAAGCTCTCAACCTGCTCCACTACAACCCCGTCGATGAGAATGGGGGCGTGGCTCTGTCCTCCTTTTCTTATAGTCCCCGACCATCTCCTTTGTCTTGATCACGTTGAGGGAGAGGTTTTTGTCACTGAACTCCTTCCTATAGGCTGTCTCGTCGTTGTCGGTGATCAGGCCTTCCACTGTTGTGTCGTCGGCAAAACGTTAACAACGATGATATAGTGGTGGACATTCCACTACAAAATGATTGATTCCCTCCCTCTACCCATCCCTCCCTCCCTCTACCCATCCCTCCTCCCTCTACCCATCCCTCCTCCCTCTACCCATCCCTCCCTCCCTCTACCCATCCCTCCCCCCTCTACCCATCCCTCCCCCTCCCTCTACCCATCCCTCCCCCTCTACCCATCCCTCCCCCCTCTCCCATCCCTCCCTCCCTCCCTCCCTCTACCCCTCCCTCCCTCTACCCATCCCTCCCTCCCTCCCTCTACCCATCCCTCCCCCTCTATCCCTCCCCCTCTACCCATCCCTCCCCCTCTACCCATCCCTCCCTCCCTCTACCCATCCCTCCCCCCTCTACCCATCCCTCCCCCTCTACCCATCCCTCCCTCCCTCTACCCATCCCTCCCTCCCTACCCATCCCTCCCTCCCTCTACCCCTCCCTCCCTCTACCCATCCCTCCCTCCCTCTACCCATCCCTCCCCCCTCTACCCATCCATCCCTCCCTCCCTCTACCCATCCCTCCCCCTCTACCCATCCCTCCCTCCCTCTACCCATCCCTCCCCCTCTACCCATCCATCCCTCCCTCCCTCTACCCATCCCTCCCTCTACCCCTCCCTCCCATCCCATCCCCCCTCTACCCATCCCTCCCCCCTCTACCCATCCCCCTCCCTCCCTCTACCCATCCCTCCCCCCTCTACCCATCCCTCCCTCTACCCATCCCTCCCTCCCTCTACCCATCCCTCCCTCCCTCTACCCATCCCTCCCTCCCTCCTCTACCCCTCCCTCCCTCTACCCATCCCTCCCTCCCTCCCTACCCCTCCCTCCCTCCCTCCTTCCTTACTTTAACTCCTGAGCGATGGCAGCTATCTGCTCTACTCGGTCCTGGTGCGCGGCCAGGTCGCTCTCGAAGGCCTCGTGTTTCTTCAGCAGAGCCTTGATCTCAGACAGAGAGGCCGTCTCAAAGTCCCGCGCCTGCAGCATCTCCTCCTTACCTGCAGGGGGAGACACACATCACAGACATTACACATCAATATAAAGGCCTAATGGAAAATGGATAAAGTAAGTCAACTAATACAGAATCTACAGTATGTTGAACAAAGCCAGCCTAAAGAGGATACATGTTGGAGGTGCTGCACACGGTGGTCTTCAATTCCATATCAAATCATTTATGGTTAAACAATTAAAGGGGCAGTTTGCAGTTACTGTACATCCAGTTTTAGACTGATAAATGAATGATCTGTACTCATTGATGTGTACCCATTGATGTGTACTCATTGATGATGTGTACTCATTGATGATGTGTACTCATTGATGATGTGTACTCATTGATGATGTGTACTCATTGATGTGTACTCATTGATGTGTACCCATTGATGATGTGTACTCATTGATGTGTACTCATTGATGATGTGTACTCATTGATGATGTGTACTCATTGATGATGTGTACTCATTGATGATGTGTACTCATTGATGATGTGTACTCATTGATGTGTACTCATTGATGATGTACTCATTGATGTGTACTCATTGATGATGTACTCATTGATGATGTGTACTCATTGATGATGTGTACTCATTGATGATGTGTACTCATTGATGATGTGTACTCATTGATGTGTACTCATTGATGATGTGTACTCATTGATGTGTACTCATTGATGTGTACTCATTGATGTGTACTCATTGATGATGTACTCATTGATGTGTACTCATTGATGTGTACTCATTGATGATGTGTACTCATTGATGATGTGTACTCATTGATGATGTGTACTCATTGATGATGTGTACCCATTGATGATGTGTACCCATTGATGATGTGTACCCATTGATGATGTCTACTCATTGATGATGTGTACCCATTGATGATGTGTACTCATTGATGATGTGTACTCATTGATGATGTGTACCCATTGATGATGTGTACTCATTGATGTGTACTCATTGATGATGTGTACTCATTGATGATGTCTACTCATTGATGATGTGTACTCATTGATGATGTGTACTCATTGATGATGTGTACCCATTGATGATGTGTACTCATTGATGTGTACTCATTGATGATGTGTACCCATTGATGATGTGTACTCATTGATGTGTACTCATTGATGATGTGTACTCATTGATGTGTACTCATTGATGATGTGTACTCATTGATGATGTGTACTCATTGATGTGTACTCATTGATGATGTGTACTCATTGATGATGTGTACTCATTGATGATGTGTACTCATTGATGATGTGTACTCATTGATGATGTGTACTCATTGATGTGTACTCATTGATGATGTGTACTCATTGATGATGTGTACTGATTGATTATGTGTACTCATTGATGTGTACTCATTGATGATGTGTACTCATTGATGTGTACTCATTGATGATGTGTACTCATTGATGATGTGTACTCATTGATGTGTACTCATTGATGATGTGTACTCATTGATGTGTACTCATTGATGTGTACTCATTGATGATGTACTCATTGATGATGTGTACTCATTGATGATGTGTACTCATTGATGTGTACTCATTGATGATGTGTACTCATTGATGATGTGTACTCATTGATGATGTGTACTCATTGATGTGTACTCATTGATGATGTGTACTCATTGATGTGTACTCATTGATGATGTGTACTCATTGATGTGTACTCATTGATGATGTGTACTCATTGATGTGTACTCATTGATGATGTGTACTCATTGATGTGTACTCATTGATGACGTGTTTAAACATGTTTAAAACTACAATTTTGATATCATGGCTGGTCAGTCCTTAAATCCATAGCTATGTACAGTATATTCATTCATTAATTAATCCATTCATTAATCCATTCATTCATTCATGTACTCATTGATGATTCATTACCATACTCATTGATGATGTCTCATTAATCCATTCATCCATTCATGATGTGTAATCATTAATGTTCATTCATTCATTAATGTCATTCTCCATTAATCCATTAATTCATTGATGACCATTTATCCATTAATCATCCATTCATTAAAATTCATTCATTAATTTTTCATTAATGGCATTCATTCATTAATCCATTCATTCATTAATCCATTCATTCATTCATTCATTCATTAATTAATCCATTAATCCATTAATTAATTCATTCATTAATCCATTCATTAATTAATCCATTTCATTAATCCATTCATTCATTAATCCATTCATTCATTAATCCATTAATTAATTAATTTCATTCATTCATCCATTCATTTATTCATTTGAGAGTGGAAGAAACAATGGCGGGGCAGAGTTTTGTTTTGGTTGTAACTGCGGATTGCCCCTTTAAGGACACTTACAGTGTTTGTTTTCAATTCAAACGGTCAAAAGCAAAACGCTTAGCCTTGTTCTGGTACCTTCCGTCCAGGCTTCGTGGATGGCTGCTTTCTGACGGAACTTCTCAGCCAGGTGGTCGAGTCTCTCCAGCCGACGTATCTCGTTAAGGAGCCACTCCTCATAACCCTTCTCCGCCCCCTCCAGGCCGCCCCACGCGTTAGAGACGTCCTGCACAGACATACAGTTTGACCTTTGGCTGCTGCTGAAGAACATTGACATTTAAGGGAATATTTCAGTGAGTGCAGGTTTTCCTTTCACAGTTTTTACTGAACAGAAATGCTGTAACACACAGCGGGTCAGCTGACAGCTAATACACAACAAAACAGACAGGATCCAGCATCAGGCTCAGCGTGGTAGAGAGAGTAAGCATGTGGAGCGAGAAAGAGAGAGAGACAGAGAAGACAGAGAGAGAGACAGAGACAGAGAGAAAGAGACAGACAGAGAGAAAGAGACAGAGACAGACAGAGAGAGTGAGGGACAGAGAGAGTGAGAGAGAGACAGAGACAGAGACGGACAGAGAGAAAGAGACAGAGACAAGAGACAAGAGAGAAAGAGACAGAGACAGAGAGACAGAGAGAGAGAGAGACTGAAAAAGCTTATTCCACTTTCCCCAATGCACAAGTGGTTATCTCCACCCTGCTACCATACAGCGGGTAAACGCAAGTATTTCCCGTGACTGTGCCTCAAAACCAAATGTTTTCCTGGCCCACCACTCCACCCTGGACTAGAACAGCCTCTATGACCAGGTCCACCCTGGACTAGAACAGCCTCTATGACCAGGTCCACCCTGGACTAGAACAGCCTCTATGACCAGGTCCATCTCTACAAGGCAGCAGTGCCCACTCACACTCACACTTCACACAGGAGCAACAGGTCAATAGACACCCCGCCCAGACCAGAAACAGAGAGAGAGACACAGAGACAGAGACACAGCGACAGAGAGAGAGACACAGAGACACAGACAGAGACAAAGAAACAGAGAGAGAGAGAGACAGAGAAAGAGAGTGAGAGACAGAAAGAGAGAGAGAGAGTGAGAGACAGAGAGACAGAGAGAGAGAGAGGTATGTGAGTTATGTGTTTAGTGTACTAGGTAGTGTACGAACGACGTGGGCTACCTACCGACACCATCTTCCCCTCAGAGGGCATGAAGGCAGGCCTGTTGCTCAGCCTCAGCTTGGTCTGCAGGGTGTTGAAGTTGATCTCCAGCTGGCACTTCTCCTGGACCTTTAATATCACAGTAAAAACACCTTTTCATCCAAAGTAACTAACATACAATTTTCATTATTACTCTTTTAAAAGGGGAACCCCTCCTTTCACAGATACAACACAAAGTACAGAATAATTAATGACACGAGTCTAACAATCCAAGTGGGTGTGGCCCCAGCGGGACTCGAACCTTTGGGGGCTTGTGTTGACGTCGATAGTCCCTGAAGTCCTCCAGCTTCTGCTGCATGGCCTGCATGGTGTTCTCTGGAGCACGGTTCTCCAGCCACGGGATGGTGCGACGGATCCACTCCAAGAGCTACGATTTAGGGAGAAGGGACGGACAGTGCAGGTATAACGGGGCAGCAAGGGTAAATCAAGGAGTGGTAGAGGTGAGGTTAAAACAATGAGGACCGAGAGAGAGAGAGAGAGAGAGAGAGAGGGAGAGAGAGGGAGAGAGAGGGAGAGAGAGGGAGAGAGAGGAGAGAGAGAGAGAGAGAGAGAGAGAGAGAGAGAGAGAGAGAGAGAGAGAGAGAGAGAGAGAGAGAGAGAGAGAGAGAGAGAGAGAGAGAGGGAGAGAGAGAGAGAGAGAGAGAGAGAGAGAGAGAGAGAGAGAGAGAGAGGAGAGAGGGACAGAGAGAGAGAGAGAGAGGGACAGAGAGAGAGAGAGAGAGAGAGAGAGAGAGAGAGAGAGAGAGAGAGAGAGAGAGAGAGAGAGAGAGAGAGAGAGAGAGAGAGAGGAGAGAGAGAGAGGAGAGAGAGAGAGAGAGAGAGAGAGAGAGAGAGAGAGAGAGAGAGAGAGAGAGAGAGAGAGAGAGAGAGAGAGAGAGAGAGAGAGAGAGAGAGAGAGAGAGAGAGAGAGAGAGAGAGAGAGAGAGAGAGAGAGAGAGAGAGAGAGAGAGAGAGAGAGAGAGAGAGAGAGAGAGAGAGAGAGAGAGAGAGAGAGAGAATGTTGTTACTAATAGTGAATAACTAATGACTTTAAGACAGTGAGAAAGTAGGAAGCTAACTTTAATTAATTTGTTAGCCTGGTGTCCCAGATCTGTTTGTGGTATCATTCCACCCACTCCTTAACCATGTTAAACGATCCAAGGAGTTTGAAAAAGTGGCACGTCGGCACAAACAGACCTGGGTACCCAGGCAACTCATTTTGTGGCCTTACACTTATCACCCTGAACACCGTGTCACCTGTGTTGTGTGACCTGGCAAGGTCTCTACGCTGTCAGAGCAACAATCCTCTGGACTTGTAGAAGAAGGAGGTGAGGGATGCAGGGAGATGGGGCAGAGAGGTGGGAGAGAGGGCAGTGCAGGGACATTAAGGGGAGGAGGGCAGAGAGGTGGGAGAGAGGGCGGTGCAGGGACATTAAGGGGAGGAGGACAGAGGAGGGACAGAGTGCTCACGTCACTAGCCAGCTTCTCGTAGTCCTCCATCAGCTGCTCATTCTCCTGGTTGACAGCCAACACCTTGCAGATCCTATTGGCCGCCGTCTCCGCCTGGGGGAGGAACAAGAAGGAATGTGTTCTATCGTCACCATGGGAACTGTTACAGTAGTCAGTGAGTTAGACATGACATGGCTGCATTGCATAATCAAGGAAAAATAATATCTAGATATCGAACTCTCTCTCCCTCTAGATACTTAACTGTCTATCTAGTTATCTAAACCTATCTATATCTCTCTAGATATCTGTCTATCTAGATATCTAAACCTATCTATATCTCTCTAGATATCTGTCTATCTAGTTATCTAAACCTATCTATATCTCTCTAGATATCTGTCTATCTAGATATCTGAACCTGTCTGTTTATCTATAGATATCTGTCTATCTAGATACAGTGCCTTGCAAAAGTATTCGGCCCCCTTGAACTTTGCGACCTTTTGCCACATTTCAGGCTTCAAACAAAGATATAAAACTGTATTTTTTTGTGAAGAATCAACAACAAGTGGGACACAATCATGAAGTGGAACGACATTTATTGGATATTTCAAACTTTTTTAACAAATCAAAAACGGAAGAATTGGGCGTGCAAAATTATTCAGCCCCTTTACTTTCAGTGCAGCAAACTCTCTCCAGAAGTTCAGTGAGGATCTCTGAATGATCCAATGTTGACCTAAATGACTAATGATGATAAATACAATCCACCTGTGTGTAATCAAGTCTCCGTATAAATGCACCTGCACTGTGAATCTCAGAGGTCCGTTAAAAGCGCAGAGAGCATCATGAAGAACAAGGAACACACCAGGCAGGTCCGAGATACTGTTGTGAAGAGGTTTAAAGCCGGATTTGGATACAAAAAGATTTCCCAAGCTTTAAACATCCCAAGGAGCACTGTGCAAGCGATAATATTGAAATGGAAGGAGTATCAGACCACTGCAAATCTACCAAGACCTGGCCGTCCCTCTAAACTTTCAGCTCATACAAGGAGAAGACTGATCAGAGATGCAGCCAAGAGGCCCATGATCACTCTGGATGAACTGCAGAGATCTACAGCTGAGGTGGGAGACTCTGTCCATAGGACAACAATCAGTCGTATATTGCACAAATCTGGCCTTTATGGAAGAGTGGCAAGAAGAAAGCCATTTCTTAAAGATATCCATAAAAAGTGTGGTTTAAAGTTTGCCACAAGCCACCTGGGAGACACACCAAACATGTGGAAGAAGGTGCTCTGGTCAGATGAAACCAAAATTGAACATTTTGGCAACAATGCAAAACGTTATGTTTGGCGTAAAAGCAACAAAGCTCATCACCCTGAACACACCATCCCCACTGTCAAACATGGTGGTGGCAGCATCATGGTTTGGGCCTGCTTTTCTTCAGCAGGGACAGGGAAGATGGTTAAAATTGATGGGAAGATGGATGGAGCCAAATACAGGACCATTCTGGAAGAAAACCTGATGGAGTCTGCAAAAGACCTGAGACTGGGACGGAGATTTGTCTTCCAACAAGACAATGATCCAAAACATAAAGCAAAATCTACAATGGAATGGTTCAAAAATAAACATATCCAGGATTTAGAATGGCCAAGTCAAAGTCTAGACCTGAATCCAATCGAGAATCTGTGGAAAGAACTGAAAACTGCTGTTCACAAATGCTCTCCATCCAACCTCACTGAGCTCGAGCTGTTTTGCAAGGAGGAATGGGAAAAAAATTCAGTCTCTCGATGTGCAAAACTGATAGAGACATACCCCAAGCGACTTACAGCTGTAATCGCAGCAAAAGGTGGCGCTACAAAGTATTAACTTAATGGGGCTGAATAATTTTGCACTCCCAATTTTTCAGTTTATGATTTGTTAAAAAAGTTTGAAATATTCAATAAATGTCGTTCCACTTCATGATTGTGTCCCACTTGTTGTTGATTCTTCACAAAAAAATACAGTTTTATATCTTTATGTTTGAAGCCTGAAATGTGGCAAAAGGTCGCAAAGTTCAAGGGGGCTGAATACTTTCGCAAGGCACTGTATCTAAACCTATCTGTATCTCTCTAGATATCTGTCTATCTAGATATCTAAACCTATCTATATCTCTCTAGATATCTGTCTATCTGTATCTCTCTTAGATATCTGTCTATCTATATTACATTTACATTTACATTTAAGTCATTTAGCAGACTCTCTAGATATCTGTCTCTCTTAGATATCTGTCTATCTATAGATATCTGTCTATCTATATCTCTCTAGATATCTGTCTATCTATATCTCTCTAGATATCTGTCTATCTGTATCTCTCTTAGATATCTGTATCTAAACCTATCTATATCTCTCTAGATATCTGTCTATCTATAGATATCTGTCTATCTGTATCTCTCTTAGATATCTGTATCTCTATAGATATATGTATCTGTCTATCTAGATATCTAAACAGAGGGAACAGAGGGAACATGGTGAACAGAGGGAACAGAGGGAACATGGGGAACAGAGGGAACAGAGGGAACAGGGGGAACAGAGGGAACAGGGGGAACAGAGGGAACAGAGGGAACAGGGGGAACAGAGGGAACAGAGGGAACAGAGGGAACATGGGGAACAGAGGGAACAGAGGGAACAGGGGGAACATTTGTGGTCTCCATTAACAACCACTACTGTTTCTGTGGTCTCCATTAGCAACCACTACTGTTTCTGTGGTCTCCATTAACAACCACTATTGTTTCTGTGGTCTCCACTAGCAACCACTATTGTTTCTGTGGTCTCCACTAGCAACCACTATTGTTTCTGTGGTTACCACTCTGACACTTCATACCTACTGGTACCCCCCAATTCAAGCAGAGCCACCAGGTCCCATTGTTAGGGTGTGTTGTTAGGATGTGTTGTTAGGGTGTGTTGTTAGGATGTGTTGTTAGGGTGTGTTGTTAGGGTGTGTTGTTAGGGTGTGTTGTTAGGGTGTGTTGTTAGGGTGTGTATATATATATATATATATAGAGTTATATAGTGTTATATGTGTTATATAGTGTTATATAGTGTTATATAGTGTTATATGTGTTATATAGTGTTATATAGTGTTATATAGTGTTATATAGTGTTATATAGTGTTATATGTGTTATATGTGTTATATAGTGTTATATAGTGTTATATAGTGTTATATAGTGTTATATAGTGTTATATAGAGTTATATGTGTTATATAGTGTTATATGTGTTATATAGTGTTATATAGAGTTATATAGTGTTATATAGTGTTATATAGTGTTATATATAGTTATATAGAGTTATATAGTGTTATATAGTGTTATATAGTGTTATATAGTGTTATATAGTGTTATATAGTGTTATATGGTGTTATATAGAGTTATATAGTGTTATATAGTGTTATATAGTGTTATATGTGTTATATAGTGTTATATAGTGTTATATAGTGTTATATAGTGTTATATAGTGTTATATAGTGTTATATGTGTTATATAGAGTTATATAGTGTTATATAGTGTTATATAGAGTTACATAGAGTTATATAGTGTTATATAGAGTTATATAGTGTTATATAGAGTTATATAGAGTTATATAGTGTTATATAGAGTTATATAGTGTTATATAGTGTTATATGGTGTTATATAGAGTTATATAGTGTTATATAGAGTTATATAGAGTTATATAGAGTTATATAGAGTTATATAGAGTTATATGGAGTTATATAGAGTTATATAGAGTTATATAGAGTTATATAGAGTTATATAGAGTTATATGGAGTTATATAGTGTTATATAGAGTTATATAGAGTTATATGGAGTTATATAGTGTTATATAGAGTTATATAGTGTTATATAGAGTCATTTGATGTAAGGTGACTTTCGAATCACCACATGCTGCTTATACTGTTTTCTGAGTGCCTAAGGGCAACATATCCCCTATACAGTGCACTACTTTTGACCAGGGTCTATTGGGCTCAAGTGCACTAAGTAGGGAATAGGATGCCATTTGGAAGGCAACCCCTGTACACCCTTTTAATCTTCTTCATCTACATGCCATAATAAAGGTAGACAGAGATAATAAAGGAAGACAGAGATAATAAAGGTAGACAGATATTCAATCAATCCCTATCCCAGTCTGTTGTTCCCACATGCTTCAAGAGGGCCACCATTGTTCCTGTTCCCAAGAAAGCTAAGGTAACTGAGCTAAACGACTACCGCCCCGTAGCACTCACTTCTGTCATCATGAAGTGCTTTGAGAGACTAGTCAAGGACCATATCACCTCCACCCTACCTAACACCCAAGACCCACTCCAATTTGCTTACCGCCCAAATAGGTCCACAGACGATGCAATCTCAACCACACTGCACACTGCCCTAACCCATCTGGAGAAGAGGAATACCTATGTGAGAATGCTGTTCATCGACTACAGCTCGGCATTCAACACCATAGTACCCTCCAAGCTCGTCATCAAGCTCGAGACCCTGGGTCTCGACCCCGCCCTGTGCAACTGGGTACTGGACTTCCTGACGGGCCGCCCCCAGGTGGTGAGGGTAGGCAACAACATCTCCACCCTGCTGATCCTCAACACTGGGGCCCCACAAGGGTGCGTTCTGAGCCCTCTCCTGTACTCCCTGTTCACCCACGACTGCGTGGCCACGCACGCCTCCAACTCAATCATCAAGTTTGCGGACGACACAACAGTGGTAGGCTTGATTACCAGCAATGACTAGACGGCCTACAGGGAGGAGGTGAGGGCCCTCGGAGTGTGGTGTCAGGAAAATAACCTCACACTCAACGTCAACAAAACTAAGGAGATGATTGTGGACTTCAGGAAACAGCAGAGGGAACACCCCCCTATCCACATTGATGGGACAGTAGTGGAGAGGGTAGTAAGTTTTAAGTTCCTCGGCGTACACATCACAGACAAACTGAATTGGTCCACTCACACAGACAGGTACCGAAAGGTTGCAAGTTCGAATCCCCAAGACAATCATCTCCCATTCTTCTCTGCAGATCCTCTCAAGCTCTGTCAGGTTGGATGGGGAGCATCGCCTCCACTAGCCTGTACTGTTGACACCGGGCAGGGTGGGGCGTTGGACTCACGCAGCTGACGCCAAATCCTGACTCAGTATGATGCAACAGGAACCGGGATTTGTCGGACCAGGCGATGTTTTTCAACTCCTCAATTGTCGTATTGGTGATGGCGTTGGAGCCTCTTCTTCTTGTTTTTAGCTGATAGGAACCCGCTGTGGTCGTCAGCTGCAAAAGGCCATCCGTGACAAGAACCGACGAGTTGTCCTCAGTAAACCCTTAGACACTGTTGTGTGTGAAAAGTCCAGGAGGCCGTTTCTGAGATACTGGATCCAGCGTGCCTGGTGCCCACGGTCACGTGACTCACTGTCTGTAGGAGCGAACCATTTAATAGGTGGTGTACCTAATAAACTGGCCACTGTCTGTAGGAGCGAACCATTTAACAGGTGGTGTACCTAATAAACTGGCCACTGTCTGTAGGAGCGAACCATTTAACAGGTGGTGTACCTAATAAACTGGCCACTGTCTGTAGGAGCGAACCATTTAACAAGAGGTGTACCTAATAAACTGGCCACTGTCTGTAGGAGCGAACCATTTAACAAGAGGTGTACCTAATAAACTGGCCCCTGTCTGTAGGAGCGATCCATTTAACAAGAGGTGTACCTAATAAACTGGCCCCTGTCTGTAGGAGCGATCCATTTAACAAGAGGTGTACCTAATAAACTGGCCACTGTCTGTAGGAGCGAACCATTTAACAAGAGTGTACCTAATAAACTGGCCCCTGTCTGTAGGAGCGATCCATTTAACAAGAGGTGTCCTAAAAACTGGCCCCTGTCTAAATCCATTTAACAAGAGTTGTAACAATCTGGCCATTGGTAGCTGACTGGATTGGGGAGTTCATCTCACTGACTGGTCTCTGTCTGGAAAAAAGGTGATAAATCCAAGGAGAGCAGTTGTAACAGTCTGACTGGTCTCACTGACTGGTCTCACTGACCACTGACTGGTCTCACTGACTGGTCTCACTGACTGGTCTCACTGACTGGTCTCACTGACCACTGACTGGTCTCACTGACTGGTCTCACTGACCACTGACTGGTCTCACTGACCACTGACTGGTCTCACTGACTGGTCTCACTGACTGGTCTCACTGACCACTGACTGGTCTCACTGACCACTGACTGGTCTCACTGACTGGTCTCACTGACCTCACTGACTGGTCTCACTGACTGGTCTCACTGACTGGTCTCACTGACCACTGACTGGTCTCACTGACTGGTCTCACTGACCACTGACTGGTCTCACTGACTGGTCTCACTGACTGGTCTCACTGACCACTGACTGGTCTCACTGACTGGTCTCACTGACTGGTCTCACTGACCACTGACTGGTCTCACTGACTGGTCTCACTGACTGGTCTCACTGACCACTGACTGGTCTCACTGACCGGTCTCACTGACTGGTCTCACTGACCACTGACTGGTCTCACTGACTGGTCTCACTGACCACTGACTGGTCTCACTGACTGGTCTCACTGACCACTGACTGGTCTCACTGACTGGTCTCACTGACTGGTCTCACTGACCACTGACTGGTCTCACTGACTGGTCTCACTGACTGGTCTCACTGACCACTGACTGGTCTCACTGACCACTGACTGGTCTCACTGACTGGTCTCACTGACTGGTCTCACTGACCACTGACTGGTCTCACTGACTGGTCTCACTGACTGGTCTCACTGACCACTGACTGGTCTCACTGACTGGTCTCACTGACTGGTCTCACTGACCACTGACTGGTCTCACTGACTGGTCTCACTGACCACTGACTGGTCTCACTGACTGGTCTCACTGACCACTGACTGGTCTCACTGACTGGTCTCACTGACTGGTCTCACTGACCACTGACTGGTCTCACTGACTGGTCTCACTGACTGGTCCCACTGACTGGTCTCACTGACTGGTCTCACTGACCACTGACTGGTCTCACTGACTGGTCTCACTGACCACTGACTGGTCTCACTGACTGGTCTCACTGACTGGTCTCACTGACTGGAGAACGGCTGGCGCACGGTATCGTAGCAACAGATCATTTGGAGGTTAGGGTTAGATGAGACAGACAGACAGACAGACAGACAGACAGACAGACAGACAGACAGACAGACAGACAGACAGACAGACAGACAGACAGACAGACAGACAGACAGACAGACAGACAGACAGACAGACAGACAGACAGACAGACAGAGACAGACAGAGACAGAGACAGAGACAGAGACAGACACAGACAGACAGACAGACAGACAGACAGACAGACAGACAGACAGACAGACAGACAGACAGACAGACAGACAGACAGACAGACAGACAGACAGACAGACAGACAGACAGGAACCCAACCAGGGGGGTGGTGTAGTGAGGTGAGGTGAGGAGGAAAGGGAGTGTTGCATCCTGGGATACCTTTTGAGCACCAGAGAAGGCGTGGTAGAAGCTAGATACGTAGGTCATGATGGCCTTCTCATCCGGGCGGGCCGTGCCCACGATATCTGGAGAAAGAGAGGAGAGGATGGGGAGGGGAGGGAGAGAGAGAGGAGGGGTTGGGGAGGGAGGAGGGGTTGGGGAGGGGAGGAAGAGGATGGGGAGGATGTTGGGGAGGGAGAGAGGAGGGGTTTGGGGGTGGAGGAAGGGGTTGAGGACAGAGGAAGGCGTTGGGGACGGAGGAGGGGGTTTGGGGACAGAGGAGGGGGGTTTGGGGACGGTGGAGGTGGGTTTGGGGACGGTGGAGGGGTTGGGGAGGAGAGGAGGAGGATGAGGATGGGGACGGAGGACG
>NC_060189.1:4249594-4254594 GCF_021184085.1 Oncorhynchus gorbuscha
GAGAGAGAGAGAGAGAGAGAGAGAGAGAGAGAGAGAGAGAGAGAGAGAGAGAGAGAGAGTAAGACAAAATCATGACAATCATATCCTTAGCTCTAGACCAGCACTGAGGAATACCTAACCTATATTCAATTTAACATCATGTTGACATATCTCTCCCTGTCTCTCTCTCCCTGTCTCTCTCTCTCTGTCTCTCTCTCTCCCTGTCTCTCTCTCCCTGTCCCTCTCCCCGTCTCTCCCCATCTCTCTCCCTGTCTCTCCCCATCTCTCTCCCTGTCTCTCCCCATCTCTCTCCCTGTCTCTCCCCATCTCTCTCCCTATATAACGTGAAAGATGATCTCTACATCCATTCTGTCCTCATTACACAACAAGCTCTACTCCTCTGAGTCAGGGCTGGTGTTCATAGAGCAAGGTCTGATCAGTCTCTGAGTCAGGGCTGGTGTCTATAGAGCCAGGTCTGATCAGTCTCTGAGTCAGGGCTGGTGTCCATAGAGCCAGGTCTGATCAGTCTCTGAGTCATGGGCTGGTGTCCATAGAGCCAGGTCTGATCAGTCTCTGAGTCAGGGCTGGTGTCCATAGAGCCAGGTCTGATCAGTCTCTGAGTCAGGGCTGGTGTCCATAGAGCCAGGTCTGATCAGTCTCTGAGTCAGGGCTGGTGTCCATAGAGCCAGGTCTGATCAGTCTCTGAGTCAGGGTTGGTGTCCATAGAGCCAGGTCTGATCAGTCTCTGATTCAGGGCTGGTGTCTATAGAGCCAGGTCTGATCAGTCTCTGATTCAGGGCTGGTGTCTATAGAGCCAGGTCTGATCAGTCTCTGAGTCAGGGCTGGTGTCTATAGAGCCAGGTCTGATCAGTCTCTGATTCAGGGCTGGTGTCTATAGAGCCAGGTCTGATCAGTCTCTGAGTCAGGGTTGGTGTCCATAGAGCCAGGTGGAAAAAAAATGGTGGTTCATATTAGATCTCACACAGCCAGCCACTGTGCCAGTAAAACAGGAGAAGAGAGACAGAGTCGAGAGAGAGCGAGAGAGATAGAGAAAGAGAGAGAGAGAGAGAGAGAGAGAGAGAGAGAGAGAGAGAGCAGGAACCAAGACTACATTTAAAAAAATCATAAATACAGACATTGTCATCCTACAAGAAACATGGTATAGAGGAGATGGACCCACTGGTTGTCCTCTAGGTTACAGAGAGCTGGTAGTCCCATCCACCACACTACCAGGTGGGTGGTATAGAGGAGATGGACCCACTGGTTGCCCTCTAGGTTACAGAGAGCTGGTAGTCCCATCCACCACACTACCAGGTGGGTGGTATAGAGGAGACAGACACACTGGTTGTCCTCTAGGTTACAGAGAGCTGGTAGTCCCATCCACCACACTACCAGGTGGGTGGTATAGAGGAGACAGACACACTGGTAGTCCTCTAGGTTACAGAGAGCTGGTAGTCCCATCCACCACACTACCAGGTGGGTGGTATAGAGGAGACGAACCCACTGGTTGTCCTCTAGGTTACAGAGAGCTGGTAGTCCCATCCACCACACTACCAGGTGTGAAACAGGGAAGGGACTCAGGGGGTATGCTAATTTGGTATAGAGCAGACATAACTCACTCCATTAAATTAATCAAAACAGGAACATTTTACATTTGGCTAGAAATTCAAAAGGAAATTATCCTAACAGAGAAAAATGTCCTCCTGTGTGCTACCTATATCCCCCCACTAGAATCCCCATACTTTAATGAAGACAGCTCCTCCATCCTGGAGGGGAAATCAATCATTTCCAGGCCCAGGGACATGTACTAGTCTGTAACGACCTAAATGCCAGTGACAGCATTCCCTCCCCCATATGCCCCCCTACACACTATGACAACATAACCAACAAAAACAGGTCACAACTCCTGCAGCTCTGTTACATCCTGGGTATGTACATAGTCAATGGTAGCTTCCAGGGGACTCCTATGGTAGGTACACCTATAGCTCTGTCGCACGCTGGGTATGTACATAGTCAATGGTAGCTTCCAGGGGACTCCTATGGTAGGTACACCTATAGCTCATCTCCTGGCAGTAGTACTGTAGACTACTTTATCACTGACCTCAACCCAGAGTCTCAGATCACAACAAAATCACACTCTATTTGAACAGAGCAATACTCAATCATGAGGCATCAAAGCCAAAGGAACTGAGTAATATTAAGTAATATTAAGTAATGCTATAGATGGAAGGAAGGTGGACATCTGCCAAAAACAATTAGGCAACAACAAATGCAATCCCCTCTAGACAATTTCCTGGGTAAAACGTTCCACTGTAATAGTGAAGGTGTAAACGTGGCAGTAGAAAATAATAACAGTATATTTGACCTCTCAGCTTCCCTCAAATCTAGAAATGTCAAGTGGGCAACCTAAGAAAATGAACGACAATGACAAGTGGTTTGATGAGGAATGCAAAAACCTCAGAAAGAAATAGAGAAACCTGTCCAACCAAAAAAATAGAGACCCAGAAAACCTGAGTCTACGCCTTCACTATGGTGAATCACTAAAACAATACAGAAATACACTACGGAAATAGAAGGAACAGCACGTCAGAAATCAGCTCAATGTAATTGAAGAATCCATAGAATCTAACCACTTCTGGGAAAATTGGAAAACACTAAACAAACAACAACACAAAGAATTATCTATCCAAAACAAAGATGTATGGAGATGTATGGAGATTTATGGAGATGTATGGACATGTATGGAGATGTGTGGAGATGTATGGAGATGTGTGGAGATGTATGGAGATGTATGGAGATGTATGGAGATTTATGGAGATGTATGGAGATGTATGGAAATGTATGGAGATGTATGGAGATTTATGGAGATTTATGGAGATGTATGGAGATGTATGGAGATTTATGGAGATGTATGGAGATGTATGGAGATGTATGGAGATGTGTGGAGATGTATGGAGATTTATGGAGATGTATGGAGATTTATGGAGATGTATGGAGATGTATGGAGAGGTTTGGGTAAACCACTTCTACAATCTGTTTGGGTCTATAACAAAAAACAAACAGCAAAAACATATACATGATCAAATATAAATCTTAGAATCAACTATTAAAGACGACCAGAACCCACTGGATTCCAGAACAAACTGGATTCCAGAACCCACTGGATTCCAGAACAAACTGGATTCCAGAACCCACTGGATTCCAGAACAAACTGGATTCCAGAACAAACTGGATTCCAGAACCCACTGGATTCCAGAACAAACTGGATTCCAGAACCCACTGGATTCCAGAACAAACTGGATTCCAGAACAAACTGGATTCCAGAACAAACTGGATTCCAGAACAAACTGGATTCCAGAACCCACTGGATTCTCCAATTACCTTGAATGAACTACAGGATAAAATATGTGTTGATGATATCGTAAAGGAAATTATAAAATATACAGACCACAAATTCCAATTGGCTGTACTAAAACTCTTTAATAACATCATCCTCAGCTCTGGCATCTTCCCCAATATTTGGAACCAAGGACTGATCACCCCAATCCACAAAAAGTGGAGACAAATTTGACCCCAATAACTACCGGTGGAATATGCGTCGACAGCAACAAAGGAAAATCCTCTGCATTATCATTAACAGCAGACTCGTACATTATCATTAACAGCATACTTGTACATTATCATTAACAGCAGACTCGTACATTATCATTAACAGCAGACTCGTACATTATCATTAACAGCAGACTCGTACATTATCATTAACAGCAGACTCGTACGTTATCATTAACAGCAGACTCGTACATTATCATTAACAGCAGACTTGTACATTATCATTAACAGCAGACTCGTACATTATCATTAACAGCAGACTCGTACATTATCATTAACAGCAGACTCGAACATTATCATTAACAGCAGAATCATACATTATCATTAACAGCAGACTCGTACATTATCATTAACAGCAGACTCGTACATTATCATTAACAGCAGACTTGTACATTATCATTAACAGCAGACTCGTACATTATCATTAACAGCAAACTCGTACATTATCATTACCAGCAGACTTGTACATTATCATTAACAGCAGACTCGTACATTATCATTAACAGCAGACTCGTACATTATCATTAACAGCAGACTCGTACATTATCATTAACAGCAGACTCGTACATTATCATTAACAGCAGACTCGTACATTATCATTAACAGCAGACTCGTACATTATCATTAACAGCAGACTCGTACATTATCATTAACAGCAGACCTGTACATTATCATTAACAGCAGACTCGTACATTATCATTAACAGCAGACTCGTACATTATCATTAACAGCAGACTCGTACGTTATCATTAACAGCAGACTCGTACGTTATCATTAACAGCAGACTCGTACATTATCATTAACAGCAGACTCGTACATTATCATTAACAGCAGACCTGTACATTATCATTAACAGCAGACTCGTACATTATCATTAACAGCAGACCTGTACATTATCATTAACAGCAGACTCGTACGTTATCATTAACAGCAGACTCGTACGTTATCATTAACAGCAGACTCGTACGTTATCATTAACAGCAGACTCGTACGTTATCATTAACAGCAGACTCGTACGTTATCATTAACAGCAGACTCGTACGTTATCATTAACAGCAGACTCGTACATTATCATTAACAGCAGACTCGTACATTATCATTAACAGCAGACTCGTACATTATCATTAACAGCAGACCTCTACATTATCATTAACAGCAGACTCGTACATTATCATTAACAGCAGACTCGTACATTTCCTCAGTGAAAACAATGTACTGAGCAAAGTGTGCCTTCTCATCAAGGCAAAGGGTGTCTACTTTGAAGAATCTAAAATATATTTCGATTTGTTTCACAGTTGTTTGGTTACTACATAATTCCATGTGTGTTAATTCACAGTTTTGACGTCTTCATTATTATTCTACAATGTAGAAAATATTAAAAAATTAAGAGAAACCCTGGAATGAGTGAGTAG
>NC_060189.1:4259594-4299594 GCF_021184085.1 Oncorhynchus gorbuscha
ATAGGGTGGTGTACTATAGGGTGTACTATAGGGTGTACTATAGGGTGGTGTACTATAGGGTGGTGTACTATAGGGTGTACTATAGGGTGGTGTACTATAGGGTGTACTATAGGGTGGTGTACTATAGGGTGTACTATAGGGTGGTGTACTATAGGGTGTACTATATGTGTACTATAGGTGTGGTGTACTATAGGGTAGGGGTGGTGTACTATAGGGTGGTGTACTATATAGTGTGTACTATAGGGTGGTGTACTATAGGGTGGTGTACTATAGGGTGTACTATAGGGTGGTGTACTATAGGGTGTACTATAGGGTGGTGTACTATAGGGTGTACTATAGGGTGTACTATAGGGTGGTGTACTATAGGGTGGTGTACTATAGGGTGTACTATAGGGTGGTGTACTATAGGGTGTACTATAGGGTGGTGTACTATAGGGTGTACTATAGGGTGGTGTACTATATAGTGTACTATATAGTGTACTATAGGGTGGTGTACTATAGGGTGTACTATAGGGTGGTGTACTATAGGGTGGTGTACTATATAGTGTACTATATGGTGTACTATAGGGTGGTGTACTATAGGGGGGTGTACTATAGGGTGGTGTACTATAGGGTGTATTATAGGGTGTACTATTGGGTGATGTACTATATAGTGTACTATAGGATGGTGTACTATAGGGTGGTGTAGTATAGGGTGGTGTACTATATAGTGTACTATAGGGTGGTGTACTATATAGTGTACTATATGGTGTACTATAGGGTGGTGTACTATAGGGTGGTGTACTATAGGAGGATGTACTATAGGGGGGTGTACTATAGGGTGTATTATAGGGTGTACTATAGGGTGGTGTACTATATAGTGTACTAAAGAATGGTGTATTATAGGGTGGTGTAGTATAGGGTGGTGTACTATAGTGTACTATAGGGTGGTGTACTATAGGGTGTACTATAGGGTGGTGTACTATAGGGTGTACTATAGGGCGGTGTACTATAGGGTGTACTATATAGTGTACTATATAGTGTACTATATGGTGTACTATAGGGTGGTGTACTATAGGGTGTACTATAGGGTGGTGTACTATATAGTGTACTATATGGTGTCCTATAGGGTGGTGTACTATAGGGGGGTGTACTATAGGGTGGTGTACTATATAGTGTACTATATGGTGTACTATAGGGTGGTGTACTATAGGGTGGTGTACTATAGGGGGTGTACTATAGGGTGTATTATAGGGTGTACTATAGGGTGGTGTACTATAGGGTGGTGTACTATATAGTGGTGTACTATAGGGTGGTGTACTATAGGGTGGTGTACTATTGGGTGGTGTACTATATAGTGTACTATAGGGTGGTGTACTATAGGGTGTACTATAGGGTGGTGTACTATAGGATGGTGTACTATAGGATGGTGTACTATAGGGTGGTGTACTATATAGTGTACTATAGGATGGTGTACTATCGGGTGGTGTACTATATAGTGTACTATAGGGTGGTGTACTATAGGATGGTGTACTATCGGGTGGTGTACTATAGGGTGGTGTACTATATAGTGTACTATAGGGTGGTGTACTATATAGTGTACTATAGGGTGGTGTACTATATGGTGGTGTACTATAGGGTGGTGTACTATAGGGGGATGTACTATAGGGGGATGCACTATAGGGTGGTGTACTATAGGGTGGTGTACTATAGGGTGGTGTACTATAGGGTGGTATACTATCGGGTGGTGTACTATATAGTGTGCTATAGGGTGGTGTACTATAGGGTGGTGTACTATATGCTGGTGTACTATAGGGTGGTGTACTATAGGGTGGTGTACTATATGCTGATGTACTATAGGGTGGTGTACTATAGGGTGGTGTACTATATAGTGTACTATAGGGTGGTGTACTATATAGTGTACTATAGGGTGGTGTACTATATAGTGTACTATAGGGTGGTGTACTATAGGGTGGTGTACTATAGGGTGGTGTACTATATAGTGTACTATAGGGTGGTGTACTATAGGATGGTGTACTATAGGGTGGTGTACTATAGGGGGGTGTACTATAGGGTGGTGTACTATAGGGTGGTGTACTATATAATGTACTATAGGGTGTACTATAGGGTGGTGTAATATATAGTGTACTATAGGGTGGTGTACTATATAATGTACTATAGGGTGTACTATAGGGTGGTGTAATATATAGTGTACTATAGGGTGGTGTACTATATAATGTACTATAGGGTGTACTATAGGGTGGTGTACTATATAGTGTACTATAGGGTGTACTATAGGGTGGTGTAATATATAGTGTACTATAGGGTGGTGTACCATATAATGTACTATAGGGTGTACTATAGGGAATAGAATGCCATATGACTGGTATCCCCCTCTCCCTTTCCATAGGGGCTGCAGGTAGCCTAGTAGTTAAGAGCGTTGGGCCAGTAACCCGGAAAGTTCGCTGGTTAGAATCCCCAAACCGACTAGGTCTGTCGATGCGCCCTTGAGCAAAGGCACTTCACCCTAATAGCTCTTGTCAGTTGCTCTCGGTAAGAGCGTCTACTACAAAGTAAATGTAAAATGGGACCCAGGTCCCTTATATTACCTAATGTGAAAGTTCTGAATGTTGACGTTCTTGTAAGGAGCAGTCTTCCTCTGGCACCACAGAAGAAGACCCTCTTTAGCTGATGTTTCTGTGGGTGGATAAAAACAAATCAACAAGAAGTTAGTTAGTTCGGGTTCGGCGCCACTACAGACCCTGGTTTGATTCCCGGGCTGTATCACAACCAGCCGTGTTGGGGAGTCCCATAGTGCGGCGCACAATTGGCACGGCTTCGTCCGGGTTAGGCCGTCATTGTAAAATAAGAATTTGTTCTTTTAACTGACATGCCTAGTTAAATAAACGGTGAATAAAAACATGTGCTTGTTGTCTTAAATGGCACACTATTCCCAAGGGGCCCTTGTCTAAAGTAGTGCACTACATAGGGCATAGGGGCGCCATTTAAGACTCATATTTAATGTTTCTATTTAACCCGTTTGAAGTAATTACATTTAACCAGTCTGAATGAATCACATGGTGGCTGTGGGGAGTTTTCAAATCAGAGTGGTAGTCATGTGTCACCTCTGAAACATCTGAAACTTCTCTGAAACATCTCAAACATCTCTGAAACACCTCAAACATCCCTGAAACATCTCAAACATCTCTGAAACATCTCTGAAACATCTCAAACATCCCTGAAACATCTCAAACATCTCTGAAACATCTCTGAAACATCTCTGAAACATCTCTGAAACATCCCTGAAACATCTCTGAAACATCTCTGAAACATCCCTGAAACATCTCTGAAACATCTGAAACATCTGAAACATCTCTGAAACATCTCTGAAACATCTCTGAAACATCTGAAACATCTCTGAAACATCTCTGAAACATCTCTGAAACATCTCTGAAACATCTGAAACATCTCTGAAACATCTCTGA
This sequence comes from Oncorhynchus gorbuscha, assembly GCF_021184085.1. Classification (NCBI taxonomy): domain Eukaryota; kingdom Metazoa; phylum Chordata; class Actinopteri; order Salmoniformes; family Salmonidae; genus Oncorhynchus; species Oncorhynchus gorbuscha. Next base: position 4,263,059 of record NC_060189.1, read on the forward strand.
AACATCTCTGAAACATCTCTGAAACATCTGAAACATCTCTGAAACATCTCTGAAACATCTCTGAAACATCTCTGAAACATCTCTGAAACATCTCTGAAACATCTCAAACATGTCAGGTCTCCATTATAAAGGAAGATTTGTTTAATTAGATCGAAACACTAGTAGGAAGAATGTCTGTATTTAGTTGCCATCGACAGAGTCCCTTCAGCCGACCCGAGAAAGACATCGACATCCTGGTACCTTCCACAGAGATGTCCTGGATGGCGAAGCGAAGGATTATGGTCCAGATCATTCCCAGGGTCATTTTAGCGTTGCCGTCGACGATCTCTGCAGGAGAGGAGAGAGACCATGTTGGTGTGGGTTTATATTTACAGTTTACTGGCCTGAGTTCATTTACAGAAGTTCTGGATCCAATCCGTCAATAGTTTGTCTGTGGTGATCAGGCAGCATCAAACTAGCAGACTCTTTTGAGTCATTGCTGTCCGATGTTGTTGTTGATGATGTGAACCCTCTCCTCCTACTCTCTCTAGGTCACCCTGCCGCTCCTCTCCTCCCCCAAATGAATCATATGTTTCTACCTCCTAATATCAGAAAACACAGCTAGGATACACAGTGTATCTGTTAGACAGTCACTGAACTGAACTGGGGTGGCAGGTAGCCTAGTGGTTAGAGCGTTGGACGAGTAAACGAAAGGTTGCTAGATTGAATCCCCAAGCTGACAAATCTGTCGTTCTGCCCCTGAACAAGGCACTGTTCCTAGGACCCTGTTCCCTAGGACCCTGTTCCCTAGGACCCTGCTCCCTAAGACCCTGTTCCCTAGGACCCTGCTACCTAGGACCCTGCTCCCTAAGACCCTGTTCCCTAGGACCCTGCTCCCTAAGACCCTGTTCCCTAGGACCCTGCTCCCCAGGACCCTGTTCACCAGGACCCTGTTCTCTAGGACCCTGCTACCTAGGACCCTGCTCCCTAGGACCCTGTTCCCTAGGACCCTGTTCCCTAGGACCTTGTTCCCTAGGACCCTGCTCCCTAGAACCCTGTTCCCTAGGACCCTGTTCCCTAGGACCCTGTTCCCTAGGACCTTGTTCCCTAGGACCCTGCTCCCTAGAACCCTGTTCCCTAGGACCCTGTTCCCCAGGATCCAGCACCCTGCTCCCTAGGACGCTGTTCCCTAGGACCCTGCTCCCTAGGACCCTGCTCCCTAGGACCCTGTTCCCTAGGACCCTGTTCCCTAGAATCTTGTTCCCTAGGACCCTGTTCCCTAGGACCTTGTTCCCTAGGACCCTGCTCCCTAGAACCCTGTTCCCTAGGACCCTGTTCCCTAGGACCTTGTTCCCTAGGACCCTGCTCCCTAGAACCCTGTTCCCTAGAACCCTGTTCCCTAGGACCCTGTTCCCTAGGACCCATAGACATATTCTATACATGCTCCCAAAAATGTAATGGGTAAAGCATCTATAAAGTGTGCAAGGGTCTCTGGTCAAATGCAGTGCACTCAATAGGGAATAGGGTGGCATTTTGGACGAAACCACCCTGTCTCCTGTCACTAACCCCTTACCCCCACCACCTCACATGGCCCTCTGCCTGCCCTGCCGCCTTCCATGAGCTGTAGCCTCTGTTATTAGTTTCCACAGCTTGAACTACTGCCCCCACCCCTCGTCCAGTCAAACTGCCTTCTAACAAGGCTAACTGTATCCAGCCCCCTGTCCTGGCCCCCGCTCCCTCCCCAGTCCCAGGGCAGCAAGGGTCCAAGAGGGGATTCCAATTGGCTAATCTGTCTGGAATGCAAGTCTGGTTTAGGCTTTTTTATTTTGGCTTCGCTGTAGATTAACCCCGGGAGAAGAAGAGAGGGAGAGAGAGAGAAAGAGATAGAGAGAGATAGGGGGAGGGGGAGGGAGAGAGAGAGAAGGAGAGGCAGAGAGAGAGACAGCGAGAGAGAGAGAGAGAGAGAGAGAGAGAGAGAGAGAGAGAGAGAGAGAGAGAGAGAGAGAGAGAGAGAGAGAGAGAGAGACAGCGAAACAGAGAGAGAGAAGGAGAGGCCGAGAGAGAGACAGAGGCAGAGAGAGAGAGAGAGAGAGAGAGAGAGAGAGAGAGAGAGAGAGAGAGAGAGAGAGAGAGAGAGAGAGAGAGAGAGAGAGAGAGAGAGAGACAGAGACAGAGACAGAGACAGAGACAGAGACAGAGACAGAGACAGAGACAGAGACAGAGAAACAGAGAGAAAGATGAGGAGAGAGATGGAGAAAAACATAGGGATAGGGGAGGGGAGAGCAGGAACCAAGACATCATCAAGGAAATCAGAAATACAGACATTGTCATCCTACAAGAAACCTGGTATAGAGGAGACGGACCCACTGGTTGCCCTCTAGGTTACAGAGAGCTGGTAGTCCCATCCACCACACTACCAGGTGGGTGGTATAGAGGAGATGGACCCACTGGTTGTCCTCTAGGTTACAGAGAGCTGGTAGTCCCATCCACCACACTACCAGGTGGGTGGTATAGAGGAGATGGACCCACTGGTTGTCCTCTAGGTTACAGAGAGCTGGTAGTCCCATCCACCACACTACCAGGTGGGTGGTATAGAGGAGATGGACCCACTGGTTGTCCTCTAGGTTACAGAGAGCTGGTAGTCCCATCCACCACACTACCAGGTGGGTGGTATAGAGGAGACGGACCCACTGGTCCTCTAGGTTACAGAGAGCTGGTAGTCCCATCCACCACACTACCAAGTGGGTGGTATAGAGGAGATGGACCCACTGGTTGTCCTCTAGGTTACAGAGAGCTGGTAGTCCCATCCACCACACTACCAGGTGTGAAGCAGGGAAGGGACTCAGGCGGTATGCTAATTTGGTATAGAGCAGACATAACTCACTCCATTAAATTAATCAAAACAGGAACATTTTACATCTGGCTAGAAATGAATAAGGAAATTATCTCAACAGAGAAACATGTCCTCATGTATGCTACCTATATCCCCCCACTAGAATCCCCATTCTTGAACGAAGACAGCTTCTCCATCCTGGAGGGGAAATCAATCATTTCCAGGCCCAGGGACATGTACTAGTCTGTGGAAAGCTAAACGCCAGAACTGGACAAGAACCTGACACCCTCAGCACACAGGGGGACAAACACCTACCTGGAGGTGACAGCATTCCTTCCTCCATATGGCCCCCTATATACAACTATGACAACATAACCAACAAAAAACGGGTCACGACTCCTGCACCTCTGTCGCACGCTGGGTATGTACAGTTTAAGTCGGAAGTTTACATACACCTTAGCCAAATACATTTAAACTCAGTTTCACAATTCCTGACATTTAATCCTAGTACATTTCCCTGTCTTATGTCAGTTAGGATCACCACTTGATTCTAAGAATGTGAAATGTCAAAATAATAGTAGAGAGAATGATTTATTTCGGCTTTTATTAATTTCATCACATTCCCAGTGGGTCAGAAGTTTACATACACTCAATTAGTATTCGGTAGCATTGCCTTTAAATTGTTTATCTTGGGTCAAACGTTTCAGGTAGCCTTCCACAAGCTTCCCACAATAAGTTGGGTGAATTTTGGCCCATTCCTCCTGACAGAGCTGGTGTAACTGAGTCAGGTTTGTAGGCCTCCTTGCTCGCACACGCTTTTTCAGTTCTGCCCACAAATTTTCTATAGGATTGAGGTCAGGGCTTTGTGATGGCCACTCCAAAACATTGACTTTGTTGTCCTGAAGCCATTTTGCCACAACTTTGGAAGTATGCTTGGGGTCTTTGTCCATTTGGAAGACCCAATTGCGACCAAGCTTCAACTTCCGGGCTGATGTCTTGAGATGTTGCTTCAATATATCCATGTAATTTTCCATCCTCATGATGCCATCTATTTTGTGAAGTACACCAGTCCCTCCTGCAGCAAAGAACCCCCACAACATGATGCTGCCACCCCCGTGCTTCACGGTTGGGATGGTGTTCTTCGGCTTGTAAGCCTCCCTCTTTTTTTCCTCCAAACATAACAATGGTCATTATGGCCAAACAGTTCTATTTTTGTTTCATCAGACCAGAGGACATTTCTCCAAAAGGTACGAGCTTTGTCCCCATGTGCAGTTGCAAACTGTAGTCTGGCTTTTTTATGGCGGTTTTGGAGCAGTGGCTTCTTCCTTGCTGAGCGGCCTTTCAGGTTATATATATAGGACTCATTTTCCTGTGGATATAGATACTATATAGATACGTTTGTACCTGTTTCCTCCAGCATCTTCACAAGGTCCTTTGCTGTTGTTCTGGGATTGATTTGCACTTTTCGCACCAAAGTAAGTTCATCTCTAGGAGACAGAACACGTCTCCTTCCTGAGCGGTATGACAGCTGCGTGGTCCATGGTGTTTATACTTGAATACTATTGTTTGTACAGATGAACGTGGTACCTTCAGGGGTTTGGAAATTGCTTCCAAGGATGAACCAGACTTGTGAAGGTCTACAATGATTTGGCTGATTTCTTTAGATTGTCCCGTGATGTCAAACAAAGAGGCACTGAGTTTGAAGGTAGACCTTGAAATACATCCACAGGTACACCTCCAATTGACTCGAATGATGTCAATAAACATTAATAGAATAAAAATATTAGACCTTTCAGCTTCCCTATGAAATCTAAAAATGTCACGCAGACAACTTAAGAAAGAAAACATTTATTTCACCTTTATTTAACCAGGTAGGCTAGTTGAGAACACCTTTATTTAACCAGGTAGGCTAGTTGAGAACACCTTTATTTAACCAGGTAGGCTAGTTGAGAACACCTTTATTTAACCAGGTAGGCTAGTTGAGAACACCTTTATTTAACCAGGTAGGCTAGTTGAGAACACCTTTATTTAACCAGGTAGGCTAGTTGAGAACACCTTTATTTAACCAGGTAGGCTAGTTGAGAACACCTTTATTTAACCAGGTAGGCTAGTTGAGAACACCTTTATTTAACCAGGTAGGCTAGTTGAGAACACCTTTATTTAACCAGGTAGGCTAGTTGAGAACACCTTTATTTAACCAGGTAGGCTAGTTGAGAACACCTTTATTTAACCAGGTAGGCTAGTTGAGAACACCTTTATTTAACCAGGTAGGCTAGTTGAGAACACCTTTATTTAACCAGGTAGGCTAGTTGAGAACACCTTTATTTAACCAGGTAGGCTAGTTGAGAACACCTTTATTTAACCAGGTAGGCTAGTTGAGAACACCTTTATTTAACCAGGTAGGCTAGTTGAGAACACCTTTATTTAACCAGGTAGGCTAGTTGAGAACACCTTTATTTAACCAGGTAGGCTAGTTGAGAACACCTTTATTTAACCAGGTAGGCTAGTTGAGAACACCTTTATTTAACCAGGTAGGCCAGTTGAGAACACCTTTATTTAACCAGGTAGGCCAGTTGAGAACACCTTTATTTAACCAGGTAGGCCAGTTGAGAACACCTTTATTTAACCAGGTAGGCCAGTTGAGAACACCTTTATTTAACCAGGTAGGCCAGTTGAGAACACCTTTATTTAACCAGGTAGGCCAGTTGAGAACACCTTTATTTAACCAGGTAGGCCAGTTGAGAACACCTTTATTTAACCAGGTAGGCCAGTTGAGAACACCTTTATTTAACCAGGTAGGCCAGTTGAGAACACCTTTATTTAACCAGGTAGGCCAGTTGAGAACACCTTTATTTAACCAGGTAGGCCAGTTGAGAACACCTTTATTTAACCAGGTAGGCTAGTTGAGAACACCTTTATTTAACCAGGTAGGCCAGTTGAGAACACCTTTATTTAACCAGGTAGGCCAGTTGAGAACACCTTTATTTAACCAGGTAGGCCAGTTGAGAACACCTTTATTTAACCAGGTAGGCTAGTTGAGAACACCTTTATTTAACCAGGTAGGCTAGTTGAGAACACCTTTATTTAACCAGGTAGGCTAGTTGAGAACACCTTTATTTAACCAGGTAGGCTAGTTGAGAACACCTTTATTTAACCAGGTAGGCTAGTTGAGATCACCTTTATTTAACCAGGTAGGCTAGTTGAGAACACCTTTATTTAACCAGGTAGGCCAGTTGAGAACACCTTTATTTAACCAGGTAGACTAGTTGAGAACACCTTTATTTAACCAGGTAGGCTAGTTGAGAACACCTTTATTTAACCAGGTAGGCTAGTTGAGAACACCTTTATTTAACCAGGTAGGCTAGTTGAGAACACCTTTATTTAACCAGGTAGGCTAGTTGAGAACACCTTTATTTAACCAGGTAGGCTAGTTGAGAACACCTTTATTTAACCAGGTAGGCTAGTTGAGAACACCTTTATTTAACCAGGTAGGCTAGTTGAGAACACCTTTATTTAACCAGGTAGGCTAGTTGAGAACACCTTTATTTAACCAGGTAGGCTAGTTGAGAACACCTTTATTTAACCAGGTAGGCCAGTTGAGAACACCTTTATTTAACCAGGTAGGCTAGTTGAGAACACCTTTATTTAACCAGGTAGGCTAGTTGAGAACACCTTTATTTAACCAGGTAGGCTAGTTGAGAACACCTTTATTTAACCAGGTAGGCTAGTTGAGAACACCTTTATTTAACCAGGTAGGCTAGTTGAGATCACCTTTATTTAACCAGGTAGGCTAGTTGAGAACACCTTTATTTAACCAGGTAGGCCAGTTGAGAACACCTTTATTTAACCAGGTAGACTAGTTGAGAACACCTTTATTTAACCAGGTAGGCTAGTTGAGAACACCTTTATTTAACCAGGTAGGCTAGTTGAGAACACCTTTATTTAACCAGGTAGGCTAGTTGAGAACACCTTTATTTAACCAGGTAGGCTAGTTGAGAACACCTTTATTTAACCAGGTAGGCTAGTTGAGAACACCTTTATTTAACCAGGTAGGCTAGTTGAGAACACCTTTATTTAACCAGGTAGGCTAGTTGAGAACACCTTTATTTAACCAGGTAGGCTAGTTGAGAACACCTTTATTTAACCAGGTAGGCTAGTTGAGAACACCTTTATTTAACCAGGTAGGCTAGTTGAGAACACCTTTATTTAACCAGGTAGGCTAGTTGAGAACACCTTTATTTAACCAGGTAGGCTAGTTGAGAACAGGTTCTCATTTGCAACTGCGACCTAGCCAAGATAAAGCATAGCAGTGTGAACAGACAACACAGAGCATACAAGTCGCAGTGGTGGGTAGTATAAGGTGCTTTAGTGACAAAACGGATGGCACTGTGATAAACTGCATCCAGTTTGCTGAGAAGAGTGTTGGAAGCAATTTTGTAGATGACATCGCCGAAGTCGAGGATCGGTAGGATAGTCAGTTTTACTAGGGTAAGCTTGGCAGCGTGAGTGAAGGAGGCTTTGTTGCGGAATAGAAAGCCGCCTCTTGATTTGATTTTCGATTGGAGATGTTTGATGTGAGTCTGGAAGGAGAGTTTGCAGTCTAGCCAGACACCTAGGTACTTATAGATGTCCACATATTCAAGGTCGGAACCATCCAGGGTGGTGATGCTAGTCGGGCGGGCGGGTGCAGGCAGCGATCGGTTGAAAAGCATGCATTTGGTTTTACTAGCGTTTAAGAGCAGTTGGAGGCCACGGAAGGAGTGTTGTATGGCATTGAAGCTCGATTGGAGGTTAGATAGCACAGTGTCCAATGACGGGCCGAAAGTGTACAGAATGGTGTCGTCTGCGTGGAGGTGGATCAGGGAATCGCCCGCAGCAAGAGCAACATCATTGATATACACAGAAATGCAAAAACCTAAGAAAGAAATTGAGAAACCTGTCCAACCAAAAACAGAGAGACCCAGAAAACCTGAGTCTACGCCTTCACAATGGTGAATCACTAAAACAATACAGAAATACACTACGGAAAAAGAAGGAACAGCATGTCAGAAATCAGCTCAATGTAATTGAAGAATATATAGAATCCATAGAATCTAACCACTTCTGGGAAAATTGGAAAACACTAAACAAACAACAACACGAAGAATTAAAGACAGAAAGAGAGAAATAGAGACAGACAGAGAGAGACAGACAGCCAGACAGCCGGAAAAACTGACAAGCAGACAGAGAGAGACAGGGGACCCCAGGGAGTAGGGGGGTGGGGCAGATGGGTCAGATCCATTAATTGACCCTCAGGCTGTAATCAATGAACCTCTTTAGCTCAGCTTCTGAGAGGAGATGCGGGGGTAATAGAGGGGGAGCGACCCAACAATGCTTCTGAGAGGAGATGGGGGGGTAATAGAGGGGAGCGACCCAACAATGCTTCTGAGAGGAGATGGGGGGGGGGGGGGTATAGAGGGGAGCGACCCAACAATGCTTCTGAGAGGAGATGGGGGGGGGTAATAGATGGGGAGCGACCCAACAATGCTTCTGAGAGGAGATGGGGGGTAATAGAGGGGGAGCGACCCAACAATGCTTCTGAGAGGAGATGGGGGGGGTAATAGAGGGGGAACGACCCAACAATGCTTCTGAGAGGAGATGGGGGGGTAATAGAGGGGAGCGACCCAACAATGCTTCTGAGAGGAGATGGGGGGGTAATAGAGGGGGAGCGACCCAACAATGCCTCTGAGAGGAGATGGGGGGGGGGGGGGGGGGTAATAGAGGGGGAGCGACCCAACAATGCTTCTGAGAGGAGATGGGGGGGGGGGTAATAGAGGGGAGCGACCCAACAATGCTTCTGAGAGGAGATGGGGGGGGGTAATAGATGGGGAGCGACCCAACAATGCTTCTGAGAGGAGATGGGGGTTGGGGTAATAGAGGGGAGCGACCCAACAATGCTTCTGAGAGGAGATGGGGGGGTAATAGAGGGGAACGACCCAACAATGCTTCTGAGAGGAGATGGGGGAGGTAATAGAGGGGGAACGACCCAACAATGCTTCTGAGAGGAGATGGGGGGGGGGGGGTAATAGAGGGGGAACGACCCAACAATGCTTCTGAGAGGAGATGGGGGGGGGGGGTAATAGAGGGGGAGCGACCCAACAATGCTTCTGAGAGGAGATGGGGGGTAATAGAGGGGAGCGACCCAACAATGCCTCTGAGAGGAGATGGGGGGGGTAATAGAGGGGGAGCGACCCAACAATGCTTCTGAGAGGAGATGGGGGAGGTAATAGAGGGGGAACGACCCAACAATGCTTCTGAGAGGAGATGGGGGGGTAATAGAGGGGGAGCGACCCAACAATGCTTCTGAGAGGAGATGGGGGGGGGTAATAGAGGGGGAGCGACCCAACAATGCTTCTGAGAGGAGATGGGGGGGGGGGTAATAGAGGGGGAGCGACCCAACAATGCTTCTGAGAGGAGATGGGGGGTAATAGAGGGGAGCGACCCAACAATGCTTCTGAGAGGAGATGGGGGGGTACTAGAGGGGAACGACCCAACAATGCTTCTGAGAGGAGATGGGGGGGGGGGGTAATAGAGGGGGAACGACCCAACAATGCTTCTGAGAGGAGATGGGGGAGGTAATAGAGGGGAACGACCCAACAATGCTTCTGAGAGGAGATGGGGGGTAATAGAGGGGGAACGACCCAACAATGCTTCTGAGAGGAGATGGGGGGTAATAGAGGGGGAGCGACCCAACAATGCTTCTGAGAGGAGATGGGGGGGTAATAGAGGGGAGTGACCCAACAATGCCTCTGAGAGGAGATGGGGGGGTAATAGAGGGGAGCGACCCAACAATGCTTCTGAGAGGAGATGGGGGGTAATAGAGGGGAGCGACCCAACAATGCTTCTGAGAGGAGATGGGGGTAATAGAGGGGAGCGACCCAACAATGCTTCTGAGAGGAGATGGGGGGGTAATAGAGGGGGAGCGACCCAACAATGCTTCTGAGAGGAGATGGGGGTAATAGAGGGGAGCGACCCAACAATGCCTCTGAGAGGAGATGGGGGTAATAGAGGGGGAGCGACCCAACAATGCTTCTGAGAGGAGATGGGGGGTAATAGAGGGGGAGCGACCCAACAATGCCTCTGAGAGGAGATGGGGGGGGGTAATAGAGGGGAGCGACCCAACAATGCTTCTGAGAGGAGATGGGGGGGTAATAGAGGGGAGCGACCCAACAATGCTTCTGAGAGGAGATGGGGGGGTACTAGAGGGGGAACGACCCAACAATGCTTCTGAGAGGAGATGGGGGGGGGGGGTAATAGAGGGGGAGCGACCCAACAATGCTTTTGAGGGATGCGGTCATGTGTGAAGCTACAAGTGTGATCGCCACGGACACAGACACACAAACACACACACACAGTAAAGTCCAGAGGGCCTGGTTGCTGACAGTGTCTGAGAGGAGAGGTTGTTTTGGGTTTTCAGCTAAAGGGAATAAAATGCCTTCGGAAAGTATTCAAACCCCTTTAACTTTTTCCAAATTTTATTAGATTACAGCTTTATTCTAAAATTGATTAAATTGTTTTTTTTCCCTCATCAATCTACACACAATACCCCATAATGACATCACAATACCCCATAATGACATCACAATACCCCATAATGACATCACAATACCCCATAATGACATCACAATACCCCATAATGACATCACAATACCCCATAATGACATCATAATACCCCATAATGACATCACAATACCCCATAATGACATCACAATACCCCATAATGACATCACAATACCCCATAATGACATCACAATACCCCATAATGACAAAGCAATAGTTTGATAGTTGATCCTTTTTCATTTACATAAGTATTCAAACCCGTCTTACTCAGTACTTTGTTGAAGCACCTTTGGCAGCGATTACAGTCTAGAGTTTTCTTGGGTATGACGCTACAAGCTTGACACACCTGTATTTCGGGAGTTTCTCCCCATTCTTCTCTGCAGATATTCTCAAGCTCTGTCAGGTTGGAGGGGGAGCGTTGCGGCACAGCTATTTTCAGGTTTCTCTCCAGAGATGTCCGATCAATCGGGTTCAAGTCCGGGAAACTCAAGGACATTCAGAGGCTTGTACCAAAGCCAATCCTGCTTTATCTTGTCCTTAGGTGTCCTGTTGGAAGGTGAACCGTTGCCTCTAGTCTGAGGTCCTGAGCGCTCTGGAGCAGATTTTCATCAAGGATCTCTTTGTACTTTGCAACATTCATCTTTGCCTCGATCCTGACTAGTCTCCCTGCCACTGGAAACATCCCTACAGCATGAGGGATGCTTCACCGTGGGGATGGTGCCAGGTTTCCCCACAGCATGATGCTGTCACCACCATGCTTCACCGTGGGGATGGTGCCAGGTTTCCACACAGCATGATGCTGTCACCACCATGCTTCACCGTAGGGATGGTGCCAGGTTTCCCCACAGCATGATGCTGTCACCACCATGCTTCACCGTGGGGATGGTGCCAGGTTTTCTCCAGACGTGACGTTTGGCATTCAGGCCAAAGAGTTTCATCAGACAAGATAATCTTGTTTCTCATGGTCTGAGAGTCTTTTTGCTCTTAATTATAATCAGAGGACTGATATAAATACTATGCTGCCAGTCTCTCTTGGCTAAGAGTTGAGGAGAGACTGACTGCATCCCTTCTTTTTATGAGAAACTTTAATGAGTTAAGTCCCGAATTGTTTGCATAGTGAACTTACACACAGACCTGGCACACACACTTACCCCACCAGACATGCCACAGGGGGTCTTTTCATAGTCCCCAAATACAGAACAAATTCAAGATGCTTGAAGACATGGCTAAAGGTCAATCAGATTTGTGAACATGGTCCCTAGCTGTGTGTTGCCGCTTTCCATGTTGTCTGTTGTCTGTAGCTTGTGAGGTGTGGAAACACTTTGTTGCTTTTATTAATTTTGTCTTGCTGCTTTTTGTTCTATGTTGCTCTGTCTGTATGCTACGTCTTGCTTGTACTATGTTGCTCTGTCTGTATGCTATGTCTTGCTTGTTCTATGTTGCTATTGTCTATATTGTAATTGTTTTTAATAACCTGCCCAGGGACTGCGGTTGAAAATTAGCCGGCTGGCTAAAACCGGCACTTTTACTGAAACGTTGATTAATGTGCACTGTCCCTGTAAAAATTAAAAATAAACTCAAATTCAAGAAAGCGTACAGTATTATCTATATAGGAATTTCCTTCCATCTCATATTGCTCAAATTAACAGCAAACCTGGTTTCAGAAAACAACACCAGAAAGCAACACCTCACGGCACAACGCCTCTCCCCTGTTGGACCTAGATAGTTTGTGTGTATGTATTGATGTGTATTGATGTGTATTGATGTGTATTGATGTGTATTGATGTGTATTGATATGTATTGATGTGTTTTGATGTGTATTGATGTGTATTGATGTGTATTGATGTGTATTGATGTGTATTGATGTGTATTGATGTGTATTGATGTGTATTGATGTGTATTGATATGTATTGATGTGTATTGATATGTATTGATGTGTATTGATGTGTATTGATGTGTATTGATGTGTATTGATATGTATTGATGTGTATTTTTGTGTATTGATATGTATTGATGTGTATTGATATGTATTGATGTGTATTGATGTGTATTGATATGTATTGATGTGTATTGATGTGTATTGATATGTATTGATGTGTATTGATATGTATTGATGTGTATTGATGTGTATTGATGTGTATTGATATGTATTGATGTGTATTGATGTGTAGCCTACGTGATAGTTTGTGTGTATGTATTGATATGAGGGCAGAGAAAGCAACACCTCACGTCACAACGCCTCTCCCCTATTGGACCTAGATAGTTTGTGTGTATGTATTGATATGTGGGCTACATGTGCCTTTTTAAAAATGTATATAGTTCTGTCCTTGAGCTGTTCTTGTCTAACGATGTTCTGTATTGTGTTTCATGTTTTGTGTTCTGTGTTCTGTGTTCTGTGTGGACCCCAGGAAGAGTAGCTGCTGCTTTTGCAACAGCTAATGGGGATCCCAATAAAACACCAAAATCTAATTCGATTAACTGATTAACTAAAGGCTTGGGCGCTGTTGTGATGCAACAACAACCATGCTCTCGATGGTGCAGCTGTAGAACTTGAGGATTGAGGATCTGAGGACCCATGCTAAATCTTTTCAGTCTCCTGAGGGGGAATAGGTGTTGTCGTGCCCTCTACATGACTGTCCACCGATCATCTCCACCGATCAGCTCTTTTGTTTTGCTCACGTTGAGGGAGAGTTTGTTGTCCTGGCACCACACTGCCAGGTCTCTGACCTCATCCCTGTAGGCTGTTCTCATCATTGTCGGTGATCAGACCTATCACCACTGTGTTGTCGGCAAACTTAATGATGGTGCTGTAGTCGTGGGTGAAGGAAAGGACTAAGCGTAAAACCCCTGAGGGGCCCCATGTTGAGAATCTGTGTGGTGGATGTGTTGCTACCTGGAGGGGGCCGTCAGGAAGTCCAGGATCAAGTTGCAGAGCCGCTTAGGATCCTTTAGTCCCCAGGATCTTAAGCTTAGTGATGAGCGTTTATGGCACTATGGTGTTGAACGCTGAGCTGTAGTCAAATGAACAGCATTCTCACGTAGGTGTTCCTTTTGTCCAGGTGGGAATGGGCAGTGTGGAGTGCAATGGAGATTGCATCATCTGTGGATCTGTTTGGGCGGTATGCAAATTGGAGTGGGTCTAGGGTTTCTGGGATAATGGTGTTGATGTGAGCCATGACCAGCCTTTCAAAGCACTTCATGGCTACAGACGTGAGTTCTGTGGGGCGGTAGTCATTTAGGCGAGTTACTTTGGCGTTCTTGGGCACAGGGACAATGGAGGTCTGCTTGAAACATGTAGGTATTGCAGACTCGGTCAGGGAGAGGTTGAAAATGAAAGTGTAGACAGTTGCCAGTTTGTCAGCACATGCTTGGAGTACGCGTCCGGATAATCCATCTTGCCCTGCGGCCTTGTGAATGTTGACCTGGTCTTACTCACGTCGGCTACAGAGAACGTGATCACACAGTCATCCGGAACAGCTGGTGTTCTCATTCATGGTTCAGGGTTGCTTGCTGTGAAGTGAGCATAGAAGGTATTTACCTTGTCTGGTAGGCTCGTGTCACTGGGCTGTAATAGTTTGCAGGCCCTGCCACATCCGACGAACGTCAGAGCAGGTGTAGTAGGAATCAATCTTAGTCCTGTGTTGACGCTTTGCCTGTTTGATGGTTCGTCTGAGGGCATAGTGAGATTTCTTATAAACTCCCAGATTAGTGTTCCGTTCCTTGAGAGCGGCAGCTCTAACCTTTAGCTCAGTGTGAATGTTGCCTGTAATCCATGGCTTCTAGTTGGGATATGTACAAACGGTCACTTTGGGGTTACTGATGTGGTGTACTCCTCAAAGCCATCGGATGAATCCCGGAACATATTCCAGTCTGTGCTAGCAAATCGGTCCTGTAGTTTAGCATCCGCGTCATCAGACCACTTCTGTATTGAGCAAGACACTGGTGCTTCCTGCTTGAGTTTTTGCTTGTAAACAGGAATTAGGAGGATAGAATTATGGTTAGATTTGCCAAATGGAGGGTGAGTGAGAGCTTTGTATGCGTCTCTGTGTGTGGAGTAAAGGTGGTGTACATAAGATAACACAGTTTTTAATGTCCCGTTGGAAAGATAGTCTCGAACGATTGCACATTCGCCAGTAGGACGGATGGTAAAGGAAAATTATCTACACCGCCAACTAATTCTCACAAAGGCACCCGGATCTGCCCCCCCAGCCATCACTCGGTGAAACATAAGATATTACAGTTTTTAATGTCCCGTTGAAAGGATAGTCTCGAACCAAGCTCATCCAGTTTATTCTCCAGTGATTGCACATTCGCCAGTAGGACGGATGGTAAGGTAAAGGTATCGGGCGTCTCCTCTTCAGGACAGGGATTTTGGGCCTGGTCCGGGAGGAGCCGTTAATCTTTCAACCTCCAATTCGTTAAAGAAAACATCTTTGTCCAGTCCGAGATGAGTAACCGCTGTTCTGATGTCCAGAAACTCGGTCGTAAGAGACGGTGGCGGAAACATTACGTACAAAAATGGTTACAAACACCGGAAAAAAACATACAGAATAACACGATTGGTTAGGAGCCCGTTAAAATGGCAGCCATCTCCTCCGGCGCTATCTTATCCATCTTAGCTCCTCCTCCACATTTACTAGATTGTTTGAACAGTGCCTCTTTCTCGTGAAAACCAGTATGTAGGGTGGGGGGGGGGTCTAATTTCAGGGATTTCTTTCATTGCTACATTAGATTACTGTGTATATAGACAGTCCAGTATCATGTGACCAGGTTCTTCACTCTATCTAAATTAATGCAGAAGTGTGTCAGTCACTTTGTCCATTTATTTATTTACAGACTAAGGTTTTCAACCCTCAGCTCAAATTGACACGAGCTTGACTCCTTTACTGGTGATGTAGTGGACTACAGTCTAGTTTACTACAGTCTAGTTTACTACAGTCTAGTGTACTACAGTCTAGTGTACCTACAGTCTAGTGTACTACAGTCTAGTTTACTACAGTCTAGTGTACTACAGTCTAGTTTACTACAGTCTAGTGTACTACAGTCTAGTGTACTACAGTCTAGTGTACTACAGTCTAGTTTACTACAGTCTAGTTTACTACAGTCTAGTTTACTACAGTCGAGTGTAATACAGTCTAGTTTACTACAGTCTAGTGCACTACAGTCTAGTGCACTACAGTCTAGTGCACTACAGTCTAGTGTACTACAGTCTAGTGTACTACAGTCTAGTGTACTACAGTCTAGTGGACTACAGTCTAGTGGACTACAGTCTAGTTTACTACAGTCTAGTTTACTACAGTCTAGTTTACTACAGTCTAGTTTACTACAGTCTAGTGTACTACAGTCTAGTGTACTACAGTCTAGTGTACTATAGTCTAGTGTACTACAGTCTAGTGTACTACAGTCTAGTTTACTACAGTCTAGTTTACTACAGTCTAGTGTACTATAGTCTAGTGTACTACAGTCTAGTGTACTACAGTCTAGTGTACTACAGTCTAGTGTACTACAGTCTAGTGTACCTACAGTCTAGTGTACTACAGTCTAGTGTACTATAGTCTAGTGTACTATAGTCTAGTGTACTATAGTCTAGTGTACTATAGTCCAGTCAGTATCAATAGTGACCAGGATATTGTTGAACTCACCCTCAGCTCCGATGGACACCAGCTTGACTCCTTTACTGGTGATGTAGTGGAGAGCTTTGTTGACGTTGGAGATCTTGTGAACTCTCATCTTCCCTCTCTCTGGTTTGGCCAAGCGCTCTCCTGGACAGGAAACAGACAGAAGGGGTCAAGGGGTTAAGGGTCAGACTTATGAGACTGTGGAGTGAGATGTTAAACCTGTATAATTTACCTTTCTATAAAATATCTACAGGTGCAGTATCATAATTTGATCATCCTGTTGTTGCAAGATGATCACAGCAGGAAATGCTAACTTGTAGTGTATTCAATATTTAAAGGCCCACTGTAGTTAAAAATATGATGCTTCCACACTAAGATGTCGAAATAACACTCTGAAATGGTGAAAAAGACATCCTGAGGCAGTGAGGATAGAGACATTTCCTGTTGTTATGTTCCTGTTGCTATGTTCCTGTTGCTATGTTCCTGTTGTTATGTTCCTGTTGTTATGTTCCTGTTGTTATGTTCCTGTTGCTATGTTCCTGTTGCTATGTTCCTGTTTTTATGTTCCTGTTGTTCCTGTTGTTCCTGTTGTTATGTTCCTGTTGCTATGTTCCTGTTGCTATGTTCCTGTTGTTATGTTCCTGTTGCTATGTTCCTGTTGTTATGTTCCTGTTGTTATGTTCCTGTTGTTATGTTCCTGTTGCTATGTTCCTGTTGTCCTGTTGTTATGTTCCTGTTGCTATGTTCCTGTTGTTTCTGTTGTTATGTTCCTGTTGCTATGTTCCTGTTGCTATGTTCCTGTTGTTCCTGTTGTTATGTTCCTGTTGCTATGTTCCTGTTGCTATGTTCCTGTTGTTATGTTCCTGTTGTTCCTGTTGTTATGTTCCTGTTGTTATGTTCCTGTTGTTATGTTCCTGTTGTTATGTTCCTGTTGTTCCTGTTGTTATGTTCCTGTTGCTATGTTCCTGTTGTTATGTTCCTGTTGTTATGTTCCTGTTGCTATGTTCCTGTTGTTGTGTTCCTGTTGCTATGTTCGTGTTGCTATGTTCCTGTTGTTATGTTGTTATGTTCCTGTTGTTCCTGTTGTTATGTTCCTGTTGCTATGTTCCTGTTGTTATGGTCCTGTTGTTATGTTCCTGTTGTTCCTGTTGCTATGTTCCTGTTGTTAGGTTCCTGTTGTTATATTCCTGTTGCTATGTTCCTGTTGCTCTGTTCCTGTTGCTATGTTCCTGTTGCTATGTTCCTCTTGTTATGTTCCTGTTGTTATGTTCCTGTTGCTATGTTCCTGTTGCTATGTTCCTGTTGTTATGTTCCTGTTGTTATGTTCCTGTTGCTATGTTCCTGTTGCTATGTTCCTGTTGCTATGTTCCTGTTGTTATGTTCCTGTTGTTCCTGTTGTTATGTTCCTGTTGTTCCTGTTGTTATGTTCCTGTTGTTATGTTCCTGTTGCTATGTTCCTGTTGCTATGTTCCTGTTGCTATGTTCCTGTTGCTATGTTCCTGTTGTTATGTTCCTGTTGCTATGTTCCTGTTGTTATGTTCCTGTTGCTATGTTCCTGTTGTTAAGTTCCTGTTGTTAAGTTCCTGTTGTTATGTTCCTGTTGCTATGTTCCTGTTGTTATGTTCCTGTTGCTATGTTCCTGTTGTTATGTTCCTGTTGCTATGTTCCTGTTGTTCCTGTTATTCCTGTTGCTATGTTCCTGTTGCTATGTTCCTGTTGCTATGTTCCTGTTGCTATGTTCCTGTTGTTATGTTCCTGTTGTTATGTTCCTGTTGCTATGTTCCTGTTGCTATGTTCCTGTTGCTATGTTCCTGTTGTTATGTTCCTGTTGCTATGTTCCTGTTGTTATGTTCCTGTTGCTATGTTCCTGTTGCTATGTTCCTGTTGTTATGTTCCTGTTGCTATGTTCCTGTTCCTATGTTCCTGTTGCTATGTTCCTGTTGCTATGTTCCTGTTGTTATGTTCCTGTTGCTATGTTCCTGTTGCTATGTTCCTGTTGCTATGTTCCTGTTGCTATGTTCCTGTTGCTATGTTCCTGTTGCTATGTTCCTGTTGTTATGTTCCTGTTGCTATGTTCCTGTTGCTATGTTCCTGTTGCTATGTTCCTGTTGCTATGTTCCTGTTGCTATGTTCCTGTGGGTATGCTGTAGGCTACAGTGTTATATACACACATCCTGGCATCAATGCCAAGTCTGACAAAAGTTTGAAATCGGGAAAGGTTCTGTGAAGTTTAGTTTTTCCAGCGCATACCCATATGTTCACCGTCATTGAAATACATGGACTGGGCTCTGCAGTGAATATCTCTGTTCTCTGCTATGAGAGATACATCATGTGGGCACCATTAGATATATCATGTGGGCACCATTAGATATATCATGAGGGCACCATTAGATATATCATGAGGGCACCATTAGATATATCATGTGGGCACCATTAGATATATCATGTGGGCACCATTAGATACATCATGTGGGCACCATTAGATACATCATGTGGGCACCAGGCCTCTCCTCCTCACCTGATATGACCTCCAACAGCAGCATGAGTTTCAGTCCGTCCCTGAAGTCCTCCTCGATGTTCTCGATCTGCGTTCCTGCTTTCCTCAGGTGGGAGTTGCACCAGGCCGTGAACGTCTGGGGAGGAGACATGAGTTAGTTACCATGGTGTTAGTTACCATGGTGTTAGTTACCATGGTGTTAGTTACCATGGTGTTAGTTAGCTAACCCTAATGGGATGGTGGGAGTCTGTGAGCGTCTGGGGAGGAGAGGAGAAATTAGTAGAACAGAGTAGAGTAGAACAGAGTAGAGTAGAGTAGAATATAGTAGAGTAGAACACAGTAGAGCAAAACAGAGTAGAGTAGAACAGAGTAGAGCAGAACATAGTAGAGTAGAGTAGAACAGAGTAGAGTAGAACATTGTAAAGTAGAGAACAGAGTAGAGTAGAACAGAGTAGAGTAGAGAACAGAGTAGAGTAGAGTAGAGTAGAGTAGAGTAGAGTAGAGTAGAGTAGAGTAGAGTAGAGCAGAGCAGAGCAGAGTAGAGTAGAGTAGAGTAGAGCAGAGTAGAGTAGAACAGAGTAGAGTAGAACAGAGTAGAGTAGAACAGAGTAGAGCAGAGTAGAGTAGAGTAGAACAGAGTAGAGTAGAGTAGAACAGAGTAGAGTAGAACAGAGTATTACAGAGTAGAGTAGAACAGAGTATTACAGAGTAGAGTAGAACAGAGTAGAGCAGAGTAGAGTAGAACAGAGTAGAGTAGAACAGAGTAGAGTAGAGTAGAGTAGAGCAGAGTAGAGTAGAGCAGAGTAGAGCAGAGTAGACAGAGTAGAGCAGAGTAGAGTAGAACAGAGTAGAGTAGAACAGAGTAGAGTAGAGTAGAACAGAGTAGAGTAGAGTAGAACAGAGTAGAGTAGAGTAGAGTAGAGTAGAGTAGAGTAGAGTAGAGTAGAGTAGAGTAGAACAGAGTAGAGTAGAGTAGAACAGAGTAGAGTAGAACAGAGTAGAGTAGAACAGAGTAGAGTAGAGTAGAGTAGAGTAGAGTAGAGTAGAGTAGAGTAGAGTAGAGTAGAGTAGAGTAGAGTAGAGTAGAGTAGAGTAGAGTAGAACAGAGTAGAGTAGAGTAGAGTAGAGTAGAGTAGAGTAGAGTAGAGTAGAGTAGAGTAGAGTAGAGTAGAACAGAACAGTGAGCCTGTCTGTGTTGTAGCTGAGCTGCAGCAGCAGCTCCATAAACGTCCCAGGCATGGCTGGCATGTTAGTAAGATAACTACCTGTTGATGGGAAACATCTGGGCTGGGCCCTCCCTCACTTCCTCCCTCCATCTGCCCTTGCATCCCACTTTCCCTCCCACCTTCCCCCTCTCTCTCTCCCTGCCTCCCTCCTTCCCCCCCTCTCTTTCCATTCCTCTCCCACTCTCCCTCCCTCTCTCCCTCCTTCCCCCTCTCTCTCTCCCTGCCTCCCTCCCTCTCTTTCCATTCCTCTCCCACTCTCCCTCCCTCTCTCCCACCTTCCCTCCCTCCTTCCCCCTCTCTCTCTCCCTGCCTCCCTCCCTCCTTCTCCCCCTCTCTTTCCATCCCTCTCCCTCTCTTCCTCCTTCCCCCTCTCTCTCTCCCTGCCTCCCTCCCCTCCCCCTCTCTTTCCATCCCTCTCCCACTCTCCCTCCTCCCCCTCTCTCCCTCTTCATCCTTCTATCCCTCTCCCACTCTCCCTCCCTCTCTCCCACCTTCCCTCCCTCCTTCCCCCTCTCTTTCCTTCTCCCTCTTAATCCTTCTATCCCTCCTTCCCTCTCCCTCCCTCCCTCCCTCCCTCCCTCCTTAACTCCCTTCATCTGCCCTTGCATCCCACGTTCCCTCCCTCCTTCCCCTGCCCTCTCTCTCTGCCTCCCTCCCTTCCTCCCTCTCTCCCTCCCTCCTTCCCCTGCCCTCTCTCTCTCTGCCTCCCTTTCTGCCTCCCTCTCTTCCTCCCTCCCTGCCTACAACAGCCAACAGCTCAACACACGAACGACCACACGAACGACCAAACGGGAGCTGGCATGAGTACTAGCCCCGCCATAACACTGTGCACCCCGCTGAGAGCCAACTCTTTATGAGAACCATGGTTAATTACACACAGGGCCCAACGGCTGGCAGGCATAAACACATACAAGGTCAATCTGCAGAACTGGAGCAGAGCAGAGAGAACCCAGTCTTTATGAAACCAGCAGAACAGAGAGACCAGAGAGACCCCAGTCTTTATGAAACCAGCAGAGCAGAGATACCCCAGTCTTTATGAAACCAGCAGAGAGACCCCAGTCTTTATGAAACCAGCAGAGCAGAGATACCCCAGCCTTTATGAAACCAGCAGAGAGACCCCAGTCTTTATGAAACCAGCAGAGCAGAGAGACCCCAGTCTTTATGAAACCAGCAGAACAGAGAGACCCCAGTCTTTATGAAACCAGCAGAACAGAGAGACCCCAGTCTTTATGAAACCAGCAGAGCAGAGAGACCAGAGAGACCCCAGTCTTTATGAAACCAGCAGAGCAGAGATACCCCAGTCTTTATGAAACCAGCAGAGAGACCCCAGTCTTTATGAAACCAGCAGAGCAGAGATACCCCAGCCTTTATGAAACCAGCAGAACAGAGAGACCAGAGAGACCCCAGTCTTTATGAAACCAGCAGAACAGAGAGACCAGAGAGACCCCAGTCTTTATGAAACCAGCAGAGACCCCAGTCTTTATGAAACCAGCAGAGCAGAGAGACCCCAGTCTTTATGAAACCAGCAGAGCAGAGAGACCCCAGTCTTTATGAAACCAGCAGAACAGAGAGACCCCCATCTTTATGAAACCAGCAGAGAGACCCCAGTCTTTATGAAACCAGCAGAACAGAGAGACCAGAGAGACCCCAGTCTTTATGAAACCAGCAGAGCAGAGAGACCCCAGTCTTTATTTACATTTACATTTAAGTCATTTAGCAGACGCTCTTATCCAGAGCGACTTACAAATTGGTATATGAAACCAGCAGAGCAGAGAGACCCCCATCTTTATGAAACCAGCAGAGACCCCAGTCTTTATGAAACCAGCAGAACAGAGAGACCAGAGAGACCCCAGTCTTTATGAAACCAGCAGAGAGACCCCAGTCTTTATGAAACCAGCAGAGCAGAGAGACCCCAGTCTTTATGAAACCAGCAGAGCAGAGAGACCCCCATCTTTATGAAACCAGCAGAGAGACCCCAGTCTTTATGAAACCAGCAGAACAGAGAGACCAGAGAGACCCCAGTCTTTATGAAACCAGCAGAGCAGAGAGACCCCAGCCTTTATGAAACCAGCAGAACAGAGAGACCCCAGTCTTTATGAAACCAGCAGAGCAGAGAGACCCCAGTCTTTATGAAACCAGCAGAACAGAGAGACCAGAGAGACCCCAGTCTTTATGAAACCAGCAGAGCAGAGAGACCCCAGCCTTTATGAAACCAGCAGAACAGAGAGACCCCAGTCTTTATGAAACCAGCAGAGCACAGAGACCCCAGTCTTTATGAAACCAGCAGAACAGAGAGACCCCAGTCTTTATGAAACCAGCAGAGCAGAGAGACCCCAGTCTTTATGAAACCAGCAGAACAGAGAGACCAGAGAGACCCCAGTCTTTATGAAACCAGCAGAGCAGAGAGACCCCAGCCTTTATGAAACCAGCAGAACAGAGAGACCCCAGTCTTTATGAAACCAGCAGAGCAGAGAGACCCCAGTCTTTATGAAACCAGCAGAGCAGAGAGACCCCCATCTTTATGAAACCAGCAGAGAGACCCCAGTCTTTATGAAACCAGCAGAACAGAGAGACCAGAGAGACCCCAGTCTTTATGAAACCAGCAGAGCAGAGAGACCCCAGCCTTTATGAAACCAGCAGAACAGAGAGACCCCAGTCTTTATGAAACCAGCAGAGCAGAGAGACCCCAGTCTTTATGAAACCAGCAGAACAGAGAGACCAGAGAGACCCCAGTCTTTATGAAACCAGCAGAGCAGAGAGACCCCAGCCTTTATGAAACCAGCAGAACAGAGAGACCCCAGTCTTTATGAAACCAGCAGAGCACAGAGACCCCAGCCTTTATGAAACCAGCAGAACAGAGAGACCCCAGTCTTTATGAAACCAGCAGAGCAGAGAGACCCCAGTCTTTAAGAAACCAGCAGAGCAGAGAGACACCAGTCTTTATGAAACCAGCAGAGAGACCCCAGTCTTTATGAAACCAGCAGAACAGAGAGACCAGAGAGACCCCAGTCTTTATGAAACCAGCAGAGCAGAGAGACCCCAGCCTTTATGAAACCAGCAGAACAGAGAGACCAGAGAGACCCCAGTCTTTATGAAACCAGCAGAGAGACCCCAGTCTTTATGAAACCAGCAGAGCAGAGAGACCCCATCTTTATGAAACCAGCAGAGAGACCCCAGTCTTTATGAAACCAGCAGAACAGAGAGACCAGAAAGACCCCAGTCTTTATGAAACCAGCAGAGCAGAGAGACCCCAGTCTTTATGAAACCAGCAGAGCAGAGAGACCCCAGTCTTTATGAAACCAGCAGAGCAGAGAGACCCCAGTCTTTATGAAACCAGCAGAGATACCCCAGTCTTTATGAAACCAGCAGAACAGAGACCAGAGAGACCCCAGTCTTTATGAAACCAGCAGAGCAGAGAGACCCCAGCCTTTATGAAACCAGCAGAACAGAGAGACCCCAGTCTTTATGAAACCAGCAGAGCAGAGAGACCCCAGCCTTTATGAAACCAGCAGAACAGAGAGACCCCAGTCTTTATGAAACCAGCAGAGCAGAGAGACCCCAGTCTTTATGAAACCAGCAGAGAGACCCCAGTCTTTATGAAACCAGCAGAGAGACCCCAGTCTTTATGAAACCAGCAGAACAGAGAGACCCCAGTCTTTATGAAACCAGCAGAGAGACCCCAGTCTTTATGAAACCAGCAGAACAGCGAGACCCCAGTCTTTATGAAACCAGCAGAACAGAGAGACCCCAGTCTTTATGAAACCAGCAGAACAGAGAGACCCCAGTCTTTATGAAACCAGCAGAGAGACACCAGTCTTTATGAAACCAGCAGAGAGACCCCAGTCTTTATGAAACCAGCAGAACAGAGAGACCCCAGTCTTTATGAAACCAGCAGAGAGACCCCAGTCTTTATGAAACCAGCAGAACAGCGAGACCCCAGTCTTTATGAAACCAGCAGAACAGAGAGAGCCCAGTCTTTATGAAACCAGCAGAGAGACCCCAGTCTTTATGAAACCAGCAGAACAGCGAGACCCCAGTCTTTATGAAACCAGCAGAACAGAGAGACCCCAGTCTTTATGAAACCAGCAGAACAGAGAGACACCAGTCTTTATGAAACCAGCAGAGAGACCCCAGTCTTTATGAAACCAGCAGAGAGACCCCAGTCTTTATGAAACCAGCAGAACAGCGAGACCCCAGTCTTTATGAAACCAGCAGAACAGAGAGACCCCAGTCTTTATGAAACCAGCAGAGAGACCCCAGTCTTTATGAAACCAGCAGAACAGAGAGACACCAGTCTTTATGAAACCAGCAGAACAGAGAGACCCCAGTCTTTATGAAACCAGCAGAACAGAGAGACCCCAGTCTTTATGAAACCAGCAGAACAGAGAGACCCCAGTCTTTATGAAACCAGCAGAACAGAGAGACCCCAGCCTTTATGAAACCAGCAGAACAGAGAGACCCCAGTCTTTATGAAACCAGCAGAACAGAGAGACACCAGTCTTTATGAAACCAGCAGAACAGAGAGACCAGAGAGACCCCAGTCTTTATGAAACCAGCAGAGCAGAGATACCCCAGTCTTTATGAAACCAGCAGAGAGACCCCAGTCTTTATGAAACCAGCAGAGCAGAGATACCCCAGCCTTTATGAAACCAGCAGAGAGACCCCAGTCTTTATGAAACCAGCAGAGCAGAGAGACCCCAGTCTTTATGAAACCAGCAGAACAGAGAGACCCCAGTCTTTATGAAACCAGCAGAACAGAGAGACCCCAGTCTTTATGAAACCAGCAGAGCAGAGAGACCAGAGAGACCCCAGTCTTTATGAAACCAGCAGAGCAGAGATACCCCAGTCTTTATGAAACCAGCAGAGACCCCAGTCTTTATGAAACCAGCAGAGCAGAGATACCCCAGCCTTTATGAAACCAGCAGAACAGAGAGACCAGAGAGACCCCAGTCTTTATGAAACCAGCAGAACAGAGAGACCAGAGAGACCCCAGTCTTTATGAAACCAGCAGAGAGACCCCAGTCTTTATGAAACCAGCAGAGCAGAGAGACCCCAGTCTTTATGAAACCAGCAGAGCAGAGAGACCCCAGTCTTTATGAAACCAGCAGAACAAAGAGACCCCCATCTTTATGAAACCAGCAGAGAGACCCCAGTCTTTATGAAACCAGCAGAACAGAGAGACCAGAGAGACCCCAGTCTTTATGAAACCAGCAGAGCAGAGAGACCCCAGTCTTTATTTACATTTACATTTAAGTCATTTAGCAGACGCTCTTATCCAGAGCGACTTACAAATTGGTATATGAAACCAGCAGAGCAGAGAGACCCCCATCTTTATGAAACCAGCAGAGACCCCAGTCTTTATGAAACCAGCAGAACAGAGAGACCAGAGAGACCCCAGTCTTTATGAAACCAGCAGAGAGACCCCAGTCTTTATGAAACCAGCAGAGCAGAGAGACCCCAGTCTTTATGAAACCAGCAGAGCAGAGAGACCCCCATCTTTATGAAACCAGCAGAGAGACCCCAGTCTTTATGAAACCAGCAGAACAGAGAGACCAGAGAGACCCCAGTCTTTATGAAACCAGCAGAGCAGAGAGACCCCAGCCTTTATGAAACCAGCAGAACAGAGAGACCCCAGTCTTTATGAAACCAGCAGAGCAGAGAGACCCCAGTCTTTATGAAACCAGCAGAACAGAGAGACCAGAGAGACCCCAGTCTTTATGAAACCAGCAGAGCAGAGAGACCCCAGCCTTTATGAAACCAGCAGAACAGAGAGACCCCAGTCTTTATGAAACCAGCAGAGCACAGAGACCCCAGCCTTTATGAAACCAGCAGAACAGAGAGACCCCAGTCTTTATGAAACCAGCAGAGCAGAGAGACCCCAGTCTTTAAGAAACCAGCAGAGCAGAGAGACACCAGTCTTTATGAAACCAGCAGAGAGACCCCAGTCTTTATGAAACCAGCAGAACAGAGAGACCAGAGAGACCCCAGTCTTTATGAAACCAGCAGAGCAGAGAGACCCCAGCCTTTATGAAACCAGCAGAACAGAGAGACCAGAGAGACCCCAGTCTTTATGAAACCAGCAGAGAGACCCCAGTCTTTATGAAACCAGCAGAGCAGAGAGACCCCCATCTTTATGAAACCAGCAGAGAGACCCCAGTCTTTATGAAACCAGCAGAACAGAGAGACCAGAAAGACCCCAGTCTTTATGAAACCAGCAGAGCAGAGAGACCCCAGTCTTTATGAAACCAGCAGAGCAGAGAGACCCCAGTCTTTATGAAACCAGCAGAGCAGAGAGACCCCAGTCTTTATGAAACCAGCAGAGATACCCCAGTCTTTATGAAACCAGCAGAACAGAGACCAGAGAGACCCCAGTCTTTATGAAACCAGCAGAGCAGAGAGACCCCAGCCTTTATGAAACCAGCAGAACAGAGAGACCCCAGTCTTTATGAAACCAGCAGAGCAGAGAGACCCCAGCCTTTATGAAACCAGCAGAACAGAGAGACCCCAGTCTTTATGAAACCAGCAGAGCAGAGAGACCCCAGTCTTTATGAAACCAGCAGAGAGACCCCAGTCTTTATGAAACCAGCAGAGAGACCCCAGTCTTTATGAAACCAGCAGAACAGAGAGACCCCAGTCTTTATGAAACCAGCAGAGAGACCCCAGTCTTTATGAAACCAGCAGAACAGCGAGACCCCAGTCTTTATGAAACCAGCAGAACAGAGAGACCCCAGTCTTTATGAAACCAGCAGAACAGAGAGACCCCAGTCTTTATGAAACCAGCAGAGCAGAGAGACCAGAGAGACCCCAGTCTTTATGAAACCAGCAGAGCAGAGATACCCCAGTCTTTATGAAACCAGCAGAGACCCCAGTCTTTATGAAACCAGCAGAGCAGAGATACCCCAGCCTTTATGAAACCAGCAGAACAGAGAGACCAGAGAGACCCCAGTCTTTATGAAACCAGCAGAACAGAGAGACCAGAGAGACCCCAGTCTTTATGAAACCAGCAGAGAGACCCCAGTCTTTATGAAACCAGCAGAGCAGAGAGACCCCAGTCTTTATGAAACCAGCAGAGCAGAGAGACCCCAGTCTTTATGAAACCAGCAGAACAAAGAGACCCCCATCTTTATGAAACCAGCAGAGAGACCCCAGTCTTTATGAAACCAGCAGAACAGAGAGACCAGAGAGACCCCAGTCTTTATGAAACCAGCAGAGCAGAGAGACCCCAGTCTTTATTTACATTTACATTTAAGTCATTTAGCAGACGCTCTTATCCAGAGCGACTTACAAATTGGTATATGAAACCAGCAGAGCAGAGAGACCCCCATCTTTATGAAACCAGCAGAGACCCCAGTCTTTATGAAACCAGCAGAACAGAGAGACCAGAGAGACCCCAGTCTTTATGAAACCAGCAGAGAGACCCCAGTCTTTATGAAACCAGCAGAGCAGAGAGACCCCAGTCTTTATGAAACCAGCAGAGCAGAGAGACCCCCATCTTTATGAAACCAGCAGAGAGACCCCAGTCTTTATGAAACCAGCAGAACAGAGAGACCAGAGAGACCCCAGTCTTTATGAAACCAGCAGAGCAGAGAGACCCCAGCCTTTATGAAACCAGCAGAACAGAGAGACCCCAGTCTTTATGAAACCAGCAGAGCAGAGAGACCCCAGTCTTTATGAAACCAGCAGAACAGAGAGACCAGAGAGACCCCAGTCTTTATGAAACCAGCAGAGCAGAGAGACCCCAGCCTTTATGAAACCAGCAGAACAGAGAGACCCCAGTCTTTATGAAACCAGCAGAGCACAGAGACCCCAGCCTTTATGAAACCAGCAGAACAGAGAGACCCCAGTCTTTATGAAACCAGCAGAGCAGAGAGACCCCAGTCTTTAAGAAACCAGCAGAGCAGAGAGACACCAGTCTTTATGAAACCAGCAGAGAGACCCCAGTCTTTATGAAACCAGCAGAACAGAGAGACCAGAGAGACCCCAGTCTTTATGAAACCAGCAGAGCAGAGAGACCCCAGCCTTTATGAAACCAGCAGAACAGAGAGACCAGAGAGACCCCAGTCTTTATGAAACCAGCAGAGAGACCCCAGTCTTTATGAAACCAGCAGAGCAGAGAGACCCCCATCTTTATGAAACCAGCAGAGAGACCCCAGTCTTTATGAAACCAGCAGAACAGAGAGACCAGAAAGACCCCAGTCTTTATGAAACCAGCAGAGCAGAGAGACCCCAGTCTTTATGAAACCAGCAGAGCAGAGAGACCCCAGTCTTTATGAAACCAGCAGAGCAGAGAGACCCCAGTCTTTATGAAACCAGCAGAGATACCCCAGTCTTTATGAAACCAGCAGAACAGAGACCAGAGAGACCCCAGTCTTTATGAAACCAGCAGAGCAGAGAGACCCCAGCCTTTATGAAACCAGCAGAACAGAGAGACCCCAGTCTTTATGAAACCAGCAGAGCAGAGAGACCCCAGCCTTTATGAAACCAGCAGAACAGAGAGACCCCAGTCTTTATGAAACCAGCAGAGCAGAGAGACCCCAGTCTTTATGAAACCAGCAGAGAGACCCCAGTCTTTATGAAACCAGCAGAGAGACCCCAGTCTTTATGAAACCAGCAGAACAGAGAGACCCCAGTCTTTATGAAACCAGCAGAGAGACCCCAGTCTTTATGAAACCAGCAGAACAGCGAGACCCCAGTCTTTATGAAACCAGCAGAACAGAGAGACCCCAGTCTTTATGAAACCAGCAGAACAGAGAGACCCCAGTCTTTATGAAACCAGCAGAGAGACACCAGTCTTTATGAAACCAGCAGAGAGACCCCAGTCTTTATGAAACCAGCAGAACAGAGAGACCCCAGTCTTTATGAAACCAGCAGAGAGACCCCAGTCTTTATGAAACCAGCAGAACAGCGAGACCCCAGTCTTTATGAAACCAGCAGAACAGAGAGAGCCCAGTCTTTATGAAACCAGCAGAGAGACCCCAGTCTTTATGAAACCAGCAGAACAGCGAGACCCCAGTCTTTATGAAACCAGCAGAACAGAGAGACCCCAGTCTTTATGAAACCAGCAGAACAGAGAGACACCAGTCTTTATGAAACCAGCAGAGAGACCCCAGTCTTTATGAAACCAGCAGAGAGACCCCAGTCTTTATGAAACCAGCAGAACAGAGAGACCCCAGTCTTTATGAAACCAGCAGAGAGACCCCAGTCTTTATGAAACCAGCAGAACAGCGAGACCCCAGTCTTTATGAAACCAGCAGAACAGAGAGACCCCAGTCTTTATGAAACCAGCAGAGAGACCCCAGTCTTTATGAAACCAGCAGAACAGAGAGACACCAGTCTTTATGAAACCAGCAGAACAGAGAGACCCCAGTCTTTATGAAACCAGCAGAACAGAGAGACCCCAGTCTTTATGAAACCAGCAGAACAGAGAGACCCCAGTCTTTATGAAACCAGCAGAACAGAGAGACCCCAGCCTTTATGAAACCAGCAGAACAGAGAGACCCCAGTCTTTATGAAACCAGCAGAACAGAGAGACACCAGTCTTTATGAAACCAGCAGAACAGAGAGACCCCAGTCTTTATGAAACCAGCAGAGAGACCCCAGTCTTTATGAAACCAGCAGAGAGACCCCAGTCTTTATGAAACCAGCAGAACAGAGAGACCCCAGTCTTTATGAAACCAGCAGAGAGACCCCAGTCTTTATGAAACCAGCAGAACAGCGAGACCCCAGTCTTTATGAAACCAGCAGAACAGAGAGACCCCAGTCTTTATGAAACCAGCAGAGAGACCCCAGTCTTCATGAAACCAGCAGAACAGAGAGACACCAGTCTTTATGAAACCAGCAGAACAGAGAGACCCCAGTCTTTATGAAACCAGCAGAACAGAGAGACCCCAGTCTTTATGAAACCAGCAGAACAGAGAGACCCCAGTCTTTATGAAACCAGCAGAACAGAGAGACCCCAGTCTTTATGAAACCAGCAGAACAGAGAGACACCAGTCTTTATGAAACCAGCAGAACCAGCCTGTGACATGTGTTCCATAGAAGAGGAAAAGCCACTTGAAAGCCCTGGTGGCTGGTGAGCTGGTTGGCTGGGAGTGGACCTCACTTCAACAGAAAGGGAGTGGCTAATTATAACATATAGCCTATCCATAAAAGGATGTGGTAGGGCTAAGAACCGGTTTCAGATGCGTGTGTGTGTTGGGGAGAATGTGTCAACATCACATGGCTGTGCTGGGAGCAGCTAACCAACCAAGCAATCAAACCAAACCCAACTCCTCTGGGGAAAGAGAGGAGCAGCGGCATGGACAGTCACTGGTGATGTCTACTAATGTAAAAGGAGAAGCCACTGGAGAGGCTGTGTCCTATGTTGACGTACAGAGAGCTATGCTACTACTGAGCAGCTTGCTACTACTTCTGAGCAACTGCTACAAAGACTTGTCTGTAGCCTGCTGCCTTCCTCAAGCTTCACCAGCCATCTCTCTCTCTCTTTTCCTCTGTCTCTCTCCCCCTCTCACCCTGCACCTCTGTCTCTCTCACCCTCTCGCCCTGCACCTCTGTCTCTCTCCCCCTCTCACCCTGCACCTCTGTCTCTCTCCCCCTCTCGCCCTGCACCTCTGTCTCTCTCCCCCTCTCGCCCTGCACCTCTGTCTCTCTCACCCTGCACCTCTGCCCCTCTCACCCTGCACCTCTGTCTCTCTCCCCCGTTCCCTCTCCCCCTCTGTAGGTCACTCAGGCCGTTTGGCAGCAGCAACAGACATCAAACCACTCCTGGCCTGGCAGCCATCCTCACGATCACATGACTGAGTGTTGTGGTCAGCGTTCTCCTTGCCTGACGGTGCAGTTGGTTCAAAGGGCCGTCCAGCTGGGCTGGTTGAGGCCTTATCCTCCACGGGGTGCAGAGAGGACAGTAGTATCTATATAGACCCTTTTGGTTCTTTGAGGTTCTATATAGACCCTTTTGGTTCTTTGAGGTTCTATATAGACCCTTTTGGTTCTTTGAGGTTCTATATAGACCCTTTTGGTTCTTTGAGGTTCTATATAGACCCTTTTGGTTCTTTGAGGTTCTATATAGACCCTTTTGGTTCTTTGAGGTTCTATATAGACCCTTTTGGTTCTTTGAGGTTCTATATAGACCCTTTTGGTTCTTTGAGGTTCTATATAGACCCTTTTGGTTCTTTGAGGTTCTATATAGACCCTTTTGGTTCTTTGAGGTTCTATATAGACCCTTTTGGTTCTTTGAGGTTCTATATAATAATAATAATAATAATAATATATGCCATTTAGCAGACGCTTTTATCCAAAGCGACTTACAGTCATGTGTGCATACATTCTACGTATGGGTGGTCCCGGGGATCGAACCCACTACCCTGGCATTACAAGCGCCATGCTCTATATAGACCCTTTTGGTTCTTTGAGGTTCTATATAGACCCTTTTGATTCTTTGAGGTTCTATATAGACCCTTTTGGTTCTTTGAGGTTCTATATAGACCCTTTTGGTTCTTTGGATGAGATTAAAAGAATCCATTACTTAAAAAAAAAAAAGTTCTATATGTGAAGGCCAAGAACCTTGAGGGTTCTACCCCTACCCCAGAGAGTAATGGGGATTTTAGAAAACAACATCTAACCCAGTCACATCGAACTCTGAAATGGCAAGATAACGAGCTCCCTTTTCATTAGTTTCATTTGTTACATTTCTATCCATATTAACGATGCTGCTGCATGAGCAGAAAAATGGCTAAGTGATTAACGACAACGTTAACTCTACTATATCGGGAGGGGGGTCTAATTCATATATGTTTCAACATCGTTGCCGAGGCCCGGATATGCATATCGAAAGGTGCATACAAGCCTCTCATGCTACCACTAGAATGAAAGAGACCGCCAGCATTCAAAAGTGACCAAAACATCAGCCAGGAAGCATAGGAACTGAGAAGTGGTCTGTGGTCACGACCTGCAGAACCTCTCCTTTATTGGGGGTGTCTTGCTAATTGCCTATAATTTCCACCTGTTGTCTATCCCATTTGCACAACAGCATGTGACATTTATTGTCAATCAGTGTTGCTTCCTAAGAGGACAGTTTGATTTCACAGAAGTGTGATTGACTTGGAGTTACATTGTGTTGTTTAAGTGTTCCCTTTATTTTTTTGAGCAGTGTAGTTACTGTATATCTATCAAAGTAGTTATATATAGTTATATCTATCAAAGTAGTTATATATAGTTATATATATCAAAGTAGTTATATATAGTTATATCTATCAAAGGGGTTCTATATATCAAATCTCACACTCCAGTGCTAATGTGATGGTGGGTAGTGTGGTGGGTAATGTGATGGGTAATGTTATGGGTAACGTTATGGGTAATGTTATGGGTAATGTGATGGGTAATGTGGTGGGTAGTGTGGTGGGTAATGTGATGGGCAATGTTGTGGGTAATGTGGTGGGTAATGTGGTGGGTAATGTGATGGGTAATGTGGTGGGTAATGTGATGGGTAATGTGATGGGTAATGTTGTGGGTAATGTAGTGGGTAATGTGATGGGCAATGTTGTGGGTAATGTAGTGGGTAATGTGATGGGTAATGTGATGGACTGTCCACTGTAGCCCTGGAGGTCCATCCGTCTGTAGTAATCGCAACACAAGGTGCATTGGGCCAATTCATTGAAATCTTTGGCTTGCTCATATAGAGTAGGTGCTACCCGTTTGCTGACCACAACGACTCAACACAAACTATCAGTACAGCCTGTTTGTTAGTCAGATACGCAAAGGAGTGAAGATGGATGCTGTTTGAGTACTATGAGGGTGGTTGATGAAGTGTGGGGATACAGGTGAGAGAGACTGGCTTGTGGTTGATGAAGTGTGGGGATACAGGTGAGAGAGACTGGCTTGTGGTTGATGAAGTGTGGGGATACAGGTGAGAGAGACTGGCTTGTGGTTGATGAAGTGTGGGGATACAGGTGAGTGAGACTGGCTTGTGGTTGATGAAGAGTGGGGATACAGGTGAGTGAGACTGGCTTGTAGTTGATGAAGTGTGGGGATACAGGTGAGTAAGACTGGCTTGTGGTTGATGAAGAGTGGGGATACAGGTGAGTGAGACTGGCTTGTGGTTTATGAAGAATGGGGATACAGGTGAGAGAGACTGGCTTGTGGTTGATGAAGAATGGGGATACAGGTGAGAGAGACTGGCTTGTGGTTGATGAAGTGTGGGGATACAGGTGAGAGAGACTGGCTTGTGGTTTATGAAGAATGGGGATACAGGTGAGAGAGACTGGCTTGTGGTTGATGAAGAATGGGGATACAGGTGAGAGAGACTGGCTTGTGGTTGATGAAGTGTGGGGATACAGGTGAGAGAGACTGGCTTGTGGTTGATGAAGAATGGGGATACAGGTGAGAGAGACTGGCTTGTGGTTGATGAAGTGTGGGGATACAGGTGAGAGAGACTGGCTTGTGGTTGATGAAGCGTGGGGATACAGGTGAGAGAGACTGGCTTGTGGTTGATGAAGAATGGGGATACAGGTGAGAGAGACTGGCTTGTGGTTGATGAAGTGTGGGGATACAGGTGAGAGAGACTGGCTTGTGGTTGATGAAGAATGGGGATACAGGTGAGAGAGACTGGCTTGTGGTTGATGAAGTGTGGGGATACAGGTGAGTGAGACTGGCTTGTAGTTGATGAAGTGTGGGGATACAGGTGAGTGAGACTGGCTTGTAGTTGATGAAGTGTGGGGATACAGGTTTGTAAGACTGGCTTGTGGTTGATGAAGAGTGGGGATACAGGTGAGTGAGACTGGCTTGTGGTTGATGAAGAATGGGGATACAGGTGAGAGAGACTGGCTTGTGGTTGATGAAGCGTGGGGATACAGGTGAGAGAGACTGGCTTGTGGTTGATGAAGCGTGGGGATACAGGTAAAGTAGTGTTGTTGTACAGCAGCATACCACCCTGCATCCCACTGCTGGCTTGCCGAAGACGTGAATGTCGATTATGGCACCTCTCTGATTGAGGGTTAAATGCGGAAGACACATTTCAGTTGAATGTATTCAGTTGTACAACTGACTAGGTATCTCCCTTACCCTGTACAACTGACTAGGTATCTCCCTTACCCTGTACAACTGACTAGGTATCTCCCTTACCCTGTACAACTGACTAGGTATCTCCCTTACCCTGTACAACTGACTAGGTATCTCCCTTACCCTGTACAACTGACTAGGTATCTCCCTTACCCTGTACAACTGACTAGGTATCTCCCTTTCCCTGTACAACTGACTAGGTATCTCCCTTACCCTGTACAACTGACTAGGTATCTCCCTTACCCTGTACAACTGACTAGGTATCTCCTTTTCCCTGTACAACTGACTAGGTATCTCCCTTACCCTGTACAACTGACTAGGTATCTCCCTTACCCTGTACAACTGACTAGGTATCTCCTTTTCCCTGTACAACTGACTAGGTATCTCCCTTTCCCTGTACAACTGACTAGGTATCTCCCTTACCCTGTACAACTGACTAGTTATCTCCCTTACCCTGTACAACTGACTAGGTATCTCCCTTACCCTTTGATTCTGAAGCTAAGCAGGGTTGGTCCTGGTAAGTCACTAGATGGGAGACCAGATGCTGCTGGAAGTGGTGTTGGAGGGCCAGTAGGAGGCACCCTTTCCTCAGGTCTAAAGAAAATATCCCAATGCCCCAGGGCAGTGATTGGGGACATTGCCCTGTGTAGGGTGCTGTCTTTCAGAGGGGATGTTAAACAGGTGTCCTGACTCTCTGTGGTCACTAAAGATCCCATGGCACTTATCATAAGAGTAGGGGTGTTAACCCCGGTGTCCTGGCTAAATTCCCAATCTGGCCCTCAAACCATCATGGCCACTAAATCATCCCAACTTCCAATTGGCTCATTCATCCCCATCCCCCTCCCCTGTAACTACTCCCCAGGTCGTTGCTGTAAATGAGAACGTGTTCTCAGTCAACTTACCTGGTAAAGTAAGGATTAAATAAAAACATTTAAAAAATTGAAAGTACAGCTAAACTCTGACATTACCCTACTGAAGTTAAAATGTAAAATGTTTAATAAGGTAAGGGTAGGAGTTAAATTTAGGGTAAGAGTTAAGGTTAGGGTCAAGTTAAGGGACTTCCCAAGGATCCCAGATAGTAGGAACCCTCAGGAGAGGCTTAGCCACAACAACTTTGTGTTCTTTCAGACTGGACTCAGCAGTAGTTCCACACATGACCCCTGCCCCCTTCACAATACAACTCTATTAGGAACCACCAGCAGATGGGTCACCACTTACAGAAAGCAGCACAGGGTCAGTTTCACATACTACAAACCTAATTTCAGTTCAGTGAGAATTGACTTTATTTAACCATTTATTTAACAAGGCAAGTCATTGAAGAACAAATTCTTATTTTCAATGACGGCCTGGGAACAGTGGGTTAACTGCCTAGTTCAGGGGCAGAATGACAGATTTGTACCTTGTCAGCTAGGGGATATGAACTTGCAACCTTCCGGTTACTAGTCCAACATACTTCCCTGTTGCTGTTTCAGATCAGCAGCCATAATAACTGGAGCATAAAATAATGGAGAGGCTGGGCGGTCTGAGGAGATGAATGTAGAGGAGGTGATGGTAGAGGAGGTGATTGTAGAGGGCTGGGTGGTCTGAGGAGGTGATGGTAGAGGAGGTAGAGGAGGTGATGGTAGAGGGCTGGGTGGTCTGAGGAGGTGATGGTAGAGGAGGTGATGGTAGAGGGCTGGGTGGTCTGAGGAGGTGATGGTAGAGGAGGTGATTGTAGAGGACTGGATGGTCTGAGGAGGTAATTGTAGAGGACTGGGTGGTCTGAGGAGGTGATTGTAGAGGAGGTGATGGTAGAGGGCTGGGTGGTCTGAGGAGGTGATGGTAGAAGAGGTGATGGTAGAGGAGGTGATTGTAGAGGTGGTGATGGTAGAGGAGGTGATGGTAGAGGGCTGGGTGGTCTGAGGAGGTGATGGTAGAGGAGGTGATGGTAGAGGAGGTGATGGTATAGGGCTGGGTGGTCTGAGGAGGTGATGGTAGAGGAGGTGATGGTAGAGGAGGTGTTGGTAGAGGGCTGGGTGGTCTGAGGAGGTGATGGTAGAGGACTTGGTGGTCTGAGGAGGTGATTGTAGAGGAGGTGATGGTAGAGGGCTGGGTGGTCTGAGGAGGTGATGGTAGAGGGCTGGGTGGTCTGAGGAGGTGATTGTAGAGGAGGTGATGGTAGAGGAGGTGATGGTAGAGGAGGTGATGGTAGAGGAGGTGATGGTAGAGGAGGTGATTGTAGAGGAGGTGATGGTAGAGGAGGTGATGGTAGAGGAGGTGATGGTAGAGGGCTGCGTGGTCTGAGGAGGTGATTGTAGAGGAGGTATTTGTAGAGGGCTGGGTGGTCTGAGGAGGTGATTGTAGAGGAGGTGATTGTAGAGGGCTGGGTGGTCTGAGGAGGTGATTGTAGAGGACTGGGTGGTCTGAGGAGGTGATGGTAGAGGGCTGGGTGGTCTGAGGAGGTGTTTGTAGAGGGCTGGGTGGTCTGAGGAGGTGTTTGTAGAGGGCTGGGTGGTCTGAGGAGGTGATTGTAGAGGACTGGGTGGTCTGAGGAGGTGATGGTAGAGGAGGTAGAGGAGGTGATGGTAGAGGGCTGGGTGGTCTGAGGAGGTGATGGTAGAGGAGGTGATGGTAGAGGGCTGGGTGGTCTGAGGAGGTGATGGTAGAGGAGGTGATTGTAGAGGACTGGATGGTCTGAGGAGGTAATTGTAGAGGACTGGGTGGTCTGAGGAGGTGATTGTAGAGGAGGT
>NC_060189.1:4304594-4332752 GCF_021184085.1 Oncorhynchus gorbuscha
TGTTACCATTAGTATATTAACATTAGAATATTAACATTAGTATATTAACATTAGTATACTACCAATAGAATGTTACCATTAGTATATTAACATTATAATATTACATTTAAGTCATTTAGCAGATTAGAATGTTACCATTAGAATATTACCATTAGAATATTACCATTATAATATTACCATTAGAATATTAACATTAGAATATTACCATTAGAATATTACCATCAGAATGTTACCATCAGAATGTTACCATCAGAATGTTACCATTAGATTGTTACCATTAGATTGTTACCATTAGAATATTACCATTAGAATATTACCATTAGAATATTAACATTAGAATGTTACCATTAGAATATTACCATTAGAATATTACCATTAGAATATTACCATTAGAATATTAACATTAGAATGTTACCATTAGAATATTACCATCAGAATGTTACCATTAGAATATTACCATTAGAATATTAACATTAGAATGTTACCATTAGAATATTACCATTAGAATATTACCATTAGAATATTACCATTAGAATATTACCATTAGAATATTACCATTAGAATATTACCATTAGAATATTACCATTAGAATATTAACATTAGAATGTTACCATTAGAATATTACCATCAGAATGTTACCATTAGAATATTAACATTAGAATGTTACCATTAGAATATTAACATTAGAATGTTACCATTAGAATATTACCATTAGAATATTAACATTAGAATGTTACCATTAGAATATTACCATCAGAATGTTACCATTAGATTGTTACCATTAGAATATTACCATTAGAATATTAACATTAGACTATTAACATTATAATATTACCATTAGAATGTTACCATTAGAATATTACCATTAGAATGTTACCATTAGAATATTAACATTAGACTATTAACATTATAATATTACCATTAGAATATTACCATTAGAATGTTAATTAGAATGTTACCATTAGAATGTTACCATTAGACTATTAACATTAGACTATTAACATTATAATATTACCATTAGAATGTTACCATTAGAATATTAACATTATAATATTACCATTAGAATATTAACATTAGAATATTACCATTAGAATATTACCATTAGAATATTAACATTAGACTATTAACATTAGAATATTACCATTAGAATATTAACATTAGACTATTAACATTAGAATATTACCATTAGAATATTAACATTAGAATATTACCATTAGAATATTACCATTAGAATATTACCATTAGAATATTACCATTAGAATATTAACATTAGACTATTAACATTAGTATATTAACATTAGTATATTAACATTAGTATATTAACATTAGTATATTAACATTAGAATATTAACATTAGTATATTAACATTAGAATATTAACATTAGAATATTAACATTAGTATATTAACATTAGTATATTAACATTAGTATATTCAGACCACAACATTTTTTCCACATTTTGTTGGATTACAACCTTGTTCTAAAATGGTTTACATAATTGTTTCCCCTATTAAATCTAAACACAATACCACATAACGACAAAGTGAAAACAGGTTTAGAAAATGTAGCAAATGTATAAAAATAAACAGAAATACCTTATTTACATAAGTATTCAAACCATTTGCTATGAGACTCGAAATTGAGCTCAGGCGCATCCTGTTTCCATTGATCATCCTTGAGATGTTTCTACAACTTGACTGGAGTCCACTTGAGGTACATTCAATTCATTGGACATGATTTGGAAAGGCAAACACCTGTCTATATAAGGTCCCACAGTTCACAGCGCATGTCAGAGCAAAAAACCAAGCCATGAAGTCGAAGGAATTATCCGTAGAGCTCCGAGACAGGATTGTGTCAAGGCACAGATCTGGGGAAGGGTACCAACACATTTCTGCAGCATTGAAGGTCCCCAAGAACACAGTGGACTCCATCATTCTTAAATGAAAGAAGTTTGGAACCACCAAGACTCTTCCTAGAGCTGGCTGCCCGGCCAAACTGAGCAATCGGGGGAGAAGGGCCTTGGTTAGGGAGGTGACCAATAACCAGATGGTCACTCTGACAGAGCTCCAGAGTTCCTCTGTGGAGATGGGAAAACATTCCAGAAGGACAACCATTTCTGCAGCACTAGAGTGGCAAGTATATTAAGGTAAAAAATATTGTAGAAGAACAATCTAATGATTAGTTCCATGTAATTTATAAGGACATGGGGCAAAGAAAACTACATGGTGACATTGCTTTTATAGCGGCATCTTGAACTGTTCCCATTTATGTCTACATTGTACAGCAGTGAGTCAAAGCCCTACAATATAGCATCATTGACTTGAATGAAGAGACCCATTCTCCTCATTCTAGTTCTGTGAGTACTACTGTTGCCACAGCAGGGAAATATAGCAGAGTTTTGGCGCAGTTACAGCTATGAACACGATTGCCTCTAGTGACAATACTACCGCAGCTAGCTAGTCATTTATTATATGGTTTTAGAATGTAAAAGGTTTTTCTCCTCCTCTTCCTTACGATGTAGTGCCAAATACTTACAAAGCTACCCAGACCTCCTCGCCAAAGCTACCCAGACCTCCTCGCCAAGGCTACCCAGACCTCCTCGCCAAGGCTACCCAGACCTCCTCGCCAAGGCTACCCAGACCGCCTCGCCAAGGCTACCCAGATCTCCTCGCCAAAGCTACCCAGACCTCCTCGCCAAGGCTACCCAGACCTCCTCGCCAAGGCTACCCAGACCTCCTCAACAAAGCTACCCAGACATCCTCGCCAAAACACAGAGGAAAATGTTTTTATTGACTGATCTGGAAATAGTTTATTTGTAGTTACATGTAAACTCTGTCTCTTTGGTGGTGGTGGTGAGAGAGAAAGATATTTCTTCCTTTAAGTTATAGCTGAACAGTCAGTGTTTACAGTGCACACATTTGACTCTTTAAACAGTGCATTCCGTTATCTGACTGGAGAGTTTCTGTAATGCCACCAGGACATTGATGCAAATCTTCACCTCAGTCCTTTTCTCAGGTCCATATTTAGACATATGTTAGTGATGAATTGTAAACGAGCAGGGGTGTAAACCACTTGTGTTGTACTTACTTGGGACTATTTAGTGAGTGACGACTTAGAATGTTCATCCACCAGCTCATTCATAGTGAACTGTACTGTACTCCAGGAACTAGCTCATTCATAGTGATGAACTGTACTGTACTCCAGGAACTAGCTCATTCATAGTGAACTGTACTGTACTCATTCAGTGAACTAGCTCATTCATAGTGAACTGTACTGTACTCCAGGAACTTTCATAGTGAACTGTACTGTACTCCAGGAACTAGCTCATTCATAGTGAACTGTACTGTACTCCAGGAACTAGCTCATTCATAGTGAACTGTACTGTACTCCAGGAACTAGCTCATTCATAGTGAACTGTACTGTACTCCAGGAACTAGCTCATTCATAGTGAACTGTACTGTACTCCAGGAACTAGCTCATTCATAGTGAACTGTACTGTACTCCAGGAACTAGCTCATTCATAGTGAACTGTACTGTACTCCAGGAACTAGCTCATTCATAGTGATGAACTGTACTGTACTCCAGGAACTAGCTCATTCATAGTGATGAACTGTACTGTACTCCAGGAACTAGCTCATTCATAGTGAACTGTACTGTACTCCAGGAACTAGCTCATTCATAGTGAACTGTACTGTACTCCAGGAACTAGCTCATTCATAGTGAACTGTACTGTACTCCAGGAACTAGCTCATTCATAGTGAACTGTACTGTACTCCAGGAACTAGCTCATTCATAGTGAACTGTACTGGACTCCAGGAACTATCCTTCATTGTACTGCATTTACAGAAGACCTCATTCAATAATACACACGTCTAGCATAGTTGTAGGCAGAAAGCAAAATGTTGTGATTGAACTCTGGAGTGTGAATACCACTAGTCAAAAGAAAGATGATTTGTGGATAAGAACCTCAGCTGAGAACCGGACTCGTTGAGAACTGACTTCCTCATCCAACTTGGAGGGTCAGGGGGCGATGTTGGAAGGCAAAAGAGGAAACGCTTTTCATGAAAAGTTAGACAACACACACACACACACACACTAGTCCGAGAATATTTCTAGAATATTTCTGCCTGCTTCCACCGAGACACTGTTATTATACCTTTCTCAAGCTAGGCGTGTCAGTTAAGAACAATTTTTATTTTCAGTGACGGCCTACACACGACCGGTTGTGATACAGCCTGGAATCGAACCAGGGTCTAGTAGTGACATCTCTAGCACTGAGATGCAGTGGCTTAGACCGCTGCGCCACTCTGGAACCCAATGTGTTCAATAATGACCGAGCCTGGGGCAGAGTGGTGTGTGTGTGTGGGGGGGGGAAATCTGTCTGCATTGTTGTCTGCATTGTTGTCTGCATGTTTCCAGGGGTTTTTTCCAAGCACTACATGGAAACAGCATAGTTGGCGCTTTCACTGACTAATGTTATCAATTACAATCAGTTTATGTGCACGACACGTGGGGCTCCAAAGTGGCAGAGCATTGTATGCATCTCTGTGTGTGGAGTAAAGGTGGTCTAGGATTTTTTTTTCTCCCCTGGTTGCACACTGACTCCTCCCCCTTCCATCCTGGGTAGAATAGAGAGACACTGACTCCTCCCCCTTCCATCCTGGGTAGAATAGCGAGACACTGACTCCTCCCCCTTCCATCCTGGGTAGAATAGCGAGACACGGACTCCTCCCCCTTCCATCCTGGGTAGAATAGAGAGACACTGACTCCTCCCCCTTCCATCCTGGGTAGAGTAGAGACACTGTCTCCTCCCCCTTCCATCCTGGGTAGAGAAGAGACACTGTCTCCTCCCCCTTCCATCCTGGGTAGAGTAGAGACACTGTCTCCTCCCCCTTCCATCCTGGGTAGAGTAGAGACACTGACTCCTCCCCCTTCCATCCTGGGTAGAGTAGAGACACTGTCTCCTCCCCCTTCCATCCTGGGTAGAGTAGAGACACTGTCTCCTCCCCCTTCCATCCTGGGTAGAGTAGAGACACTGACTCCTCCCCCTTCCATCCTGGGTAGAGTAGAGACACTGACTCCTCCCCCTTCCATCCTGGGTAGAGTAGAGACACTGTCTCCTCCCCCTTCCATCCTGGGTAGAGTAGAGACACTGTCTCCTCCCCCTTCCATCCTGGGTAGAGTAGAGACACTGACTCCTCCCCCTTCCATCCAGGTTTTGTGTTCATCTTGATATGCATGACTTGAGGTTGGATTGGTTGAATACCTTTACCCCCTGTACAACATGCAGTGATTCCCTCATTTAAAGACTTTCAGCTCTTATTTTCACTTTTGTTTTTATATTTAATTTCTTCGGATACTGCATGTGGGGGTCTTCCTACCACAGTAACAAATTACTTCTCATATGGGACCACTGCGCTCCTATTGGGCTCTGTTGACTAGAAAATAGAATCCTAATCTTAAATCTAAACCCTACCTCTAATTTTAGCTCCTAGCCCTCATCCTAACCCTAACCTCTCTGCATCCTAGCCCCTAACCACTAACCCCTAGCCTCAAACCCCTAACCACTAGCCTCTAACCCCTAACCCCAGCCTCTAACCCCTAGCCTCTAACCCCAGTCTCTAACCCCTAGCCTCTAACCCCACCCTCTAACCCCAGCCTCTAAACCCTAACCCCAGTCTCTAACCCCTAGCCTCTAACACCCCAGCCTCTAACCCCTAGCCTCTAATCCCAGCCTCTAACCCCAGCCTCTAACCCCTAACCCCAGTCTCTAACCCCAGCCTCTAACCCCAGCCTCTAACCCCTAGCCTCTAACCCCTAGCCTCTAACCCCTAGGCTCTAACCCCTAGGCTCTAACCCCTAGGCTCTAACCCCTAACCCCAGCCTCTAACCCCAGTCTCTAACCCCTAACCCCAGCCTCTAACCCTAGCCTCTAACCCCTAACCCCAGCCTCTAACCCCAGCCTCTAACCCTAGCCTCTAACCCCTAAACCCAGCCTCTAACCCCTAACCCCTAACCCCAGCCTCTAACCCCTAACCCCAGACTCTAACCCCAGACTCTAACCCCTAATCCCAGACTCTAACCCCTAGCCTCAAACAATCCACTCTCTTTGGGGTGGATAAATGAATAAAACACGTCATCTTATGAGTCTTGTTTCCTTTGAAATCCCCATTTCCCCTTTTGTTTTTTCAGTTTAATTTGTATTAATTTTAAATGTATTTGTTGGCTTTTTTTTGTTAATAAAACATGTTGTATGATGGACTGATGACCTGTGGCTACTCATTTTGGGGTTGGGTTAATATTCCCCTAACCTGGGTGAGTCTCAAATGGCACCCTATTCACTATAGGTCCATAGGGTCCTGGACCAAAGTAGTGCACTATATAGGGAATAGGGCTCTGGTCTAAAGTAGTGCACTGTATAGGGAATAGGGTCCTGGACCAAAGTAGTGCACTATATAGGGAATAGGGCTCTGGTCTAAAGTAGTGCACTATATAGTGAATATGGCTCTGGTCTAAAGTAGTGCACTATATAGGGAATAGGGTCCTGGTCCAAAGTAGTGCACTGTATAGTGAATAGGGCTCTGGTCTAAAGTAGTGCACTATATAGGGAATAGGGCTCTGGTCTAAAGTAGTGCTCTATATAGAGAATAGGGCTCTGGTCTAAAGTAGTGCACTGTATAGGGAATAGGGTCTTGGTCCAAAGTAGTGCACTATATAGGGAATAGGGTCCTGGTCCAAAGTAGTGCACTGTATAGGGAATAGGGCTCTGGTCTAAAGTAGTGCCACTATATAGGGAATAGGGCTCTGGTCTAAAGTAGTGCACTATATAGGGAATAGGGCTCTGGTCTAAAGTAGTGCACTATATAGGGAATAGGGCTCTGGTCTAAAGTAGTGCACTATATAGGGAATAGGGCTCTGGTCTAAAGTAGTGCACTATATATAGGGAATAGGGTCCTGGTCCAAAGTAGTGCACTGTATAGGGAATAGGGTCTTGGTCCAAAGTAGTGCACTATATAGGGAATAGGGTCCTGGTCCAAAGTAGTGCACTGTATAGGGAATAGGGTGCCGTTTGGGACTAACCCCATACGTCTCTCTTTTAGTTTACAGAGACAGAGAACGGAGCCGTGTTCAGGACTGTAATGTCAGCCAGATTTGTGTTGCGAGGCAAGAGAGCTTGGCCTTGCTATTTCCTTCAGGCTCAGACTCAGCCATGGCTGGAATGCAATGAACAACCATTTATCCTGGACCTTAATGGATTGTGGAATCAATTCAAACCTTATCTTCCCCAGAGCACAAAGGAGACAGGTTGGGCTGGGGAATGTAGGAGGTGCCAAGGCTGCAGACAGAGAAGGGGCGGGGCTTGGAGGGGGGAGGGGAGGGGGCAAATTGAAGGTGCAACGACTCAGTCGTTTCCTTATAAGGACAAGCCTGGACAAATCAGCCCTCAGCAACCAGTCAGTCAATCAGTCAGTCATCCAGTCATTCAATCAGCCAGTCATCCAGCCAGTCAGTCAACCAGTCATTCAATCGGTCAGTCATCCAGCCAGTCAGTCAACCAGTCATTCAATCAGTCAGTCATCCAGCCAGTCAGTCATCCAGTCACTCAATCAGCCAGTCATCCAGCCAGTCAGTCAACCAGTCATTCAATCAGTCAGTCATCCAGCCAGTCAGTCAACCAGTCATTCAATCAGCCAGTCAGTCAACCAGTCAGTCAACCAGTCATTCTATCAGCCAGTCAGTCAACCAGTCATTCAATCAGTCAGTCATCCAGCCAGTCAGACAATCAACCAGTCATCCAGCCAGTCAGTCAACCAGTCATTCAATCAGCCAGTCAACCAGTAATTCAATCAGCCAGTGAACCAGTCATTCAATCAGCCAGTCAAACAAGTCAAACAATTAATGAACATGCACCTGTGGAACGGTCATTAAGACACTG
Organism: Oncorhynchus gorbuscha; assembly: GCF_021184085.1. Classification (NCBI taxonomy): domain Eukaryota; kingdom Metazoa; phylum Chordata; class Actinopteri; order Salmoniformes; family Salmonidae; genus Oncorhynchus; species Oncorhynchus gorbuscha. The sequence goes on from NC_060189.1 coordinate 4,312,530, forward strand.
ACAGCTTACAGACGGAAGGCAATTAAGGTCACAGTTAAGAAAACTTAGGACACTAAAGAGGCCTTTCTACTGACTCTGAAAAACACCAAAAGAAAAATGCCCAGGGTCCCTGCTTATCTGTGTGAACGTGCCTTAGGCAAGATGCAAGGAGGCATGAGGACTGCAGATGTGGCCAGGGCAATAAATTGCAATGTCCGTACTGTGAGATGCCTAAGACAGCACTACAGCTGATCGTCTTCGCAGTGGCAGACCACGTGTAACAACACCTGCAGTGTCTCCCGACCCCTCCTGTCTCAGCCTCCAGTATTTATGCTGCAGTAGTTTGTGTCGGGGGGGGGTCAGTCTGTTATATCTGGAGTTTTTCCTCATGTCCTATCTGGTGTCCTGTGTGAATTTAAGTATGCTTTCTCTAATTCTCTCTCTTTCTCTCTCTCAGAAGACCTGAGCCCTAGGACCATGCCTCAGGACCACCTGACATGATGACTCCTTGCTGTCCCCAGTCCACCTGGCCATGCTGCTGCTCCAGTTTCAACTGTTCTGCCTGCGGCTATGGAACCCTGACCTGTTCACCGGACGTGCTACCTGTCCCAGACCTGTTGTTTTCAACTCTCTAGAGACAGCAGGAGTGGTAGAGATACTCACAATGATCGGCTATGAAAAGCCAACTGACATTTACTCCTGAGGTGCTGACCTGTTACACCCTCTACAACCACTGATTATTAGTATTTGACCCTCCTGGTCATCTATGAATATTTGAACATCTTGGCCATGTTCTGTTATAATCTCCTGTTGGTCATCTATGAACATTTGAACATCTTGGCCATGTTCTGTTATAATCTCCTGTTGGTCATCTATGAACATTTGAACATCTTGGCCATGTTCTGTTATAATCTCCTGTTGGTCATCTATGAACATTTGAAACATCTTGGCCATGTTCTGTTATAATCTCCTGTTGGTCATCTATGAACATTTGAACATCTTGGCCATGTTTTGTTATAATCTCCACCCGGCACAGCCAGAAGAGGACTGGCCACCCCTCATAGCCTGGTTCCTCTCTAGGTTTCTTCCTAGGTTTTGGCCTTTCAAGGGAGTTTTTCCTAGCCACCGTGCTTCTACACCTGCATTGCTTGCTGTTTGGGTGTTTTAGGCTGAGTTTCTGTACAGCACTTTGTGACATCAGCTGATGTAAGAAGGGCTTTATAAATAAATGTGATTGATTGAATGCACAGGATCGGTACATCCGAACATCACACCTGTGGGACAGGTACAGGATGGCAACAACAACTGTCCAAGTTACACCAGGAACACACAATCCCTCCATCAGTGTTCAGACTGTGCGCAATAGGCTGAGAGAGGCTGAACTGAGGGCTTGTAGGCCTGTTGTAAGGCAAGTCCTCACCAGACGTCACCGACAACAACATCGCCTTTGGGCACAAACCCACCGTCGCTGAACCCAACAGGACTGGCAAAAAGTGCTCTTCACTGACGGGACGCGGTTTTGTCTCACCAGGGGTGATGGTCGGATTCGCGTTTATCGTCGAAGGAATGAGTGTTACCCGAGGCCTGTACTCTGGAGCGGGATCGATTTGGAGATGGAGGGTCTGTCATGGTCTGGGGCGGTGTGTCACAGCATCATCGGACTGAGCTTGTCATCATTGCAGGCAATCTCAGCACTGTGTGTTACAGGAAGACATCCTCCTCCCTCATGTGGTACCCTTCCTTCAGGCTCATCCTGACATGACCCTCCAGCATGACAATGCCACCAGCCATACTGCTCGTTCTGTACTGATTTCCTGCAAGATAGGAATGTCAGTGTTCTGCCATGGCCAGCGAGGAGCCTGGATCTCAATCCCATTGAGCACATCTGGGACCTGTTGGATTGGAGGGTGAGGGCTAGGGCCATTCGCCCCAGAAATGTCTGAGAACTTGCAGGTGCCTTGGAGAAGAGTGGGGTAACATCTCACAGCAAGAACTGGTAAACCTGGTGCAGTCCATGAGGAGGAGATGCACTGCAGTACTTAATGCAGCTGGTGGCCACACCAGATACTGACTGTTACTTTTGATTTTGACCCCCCCTTTGTTCAGGGACATATTATTCCATTTCTGTTAGTCACATGTCTGTGGAACTTGTTCAGTTTATGTCTCAGTTGTTGAATCTTGTTATGTTCATACAAATACTTACACATGTTAAGTTTGCTGGAAAATAAACGCAGTTGACAGTGAGAGGTCGTTTCTTATTTTGCTGAGTTTATATACCCTCTTTAACATATATATCAACGAATGGGCGCGGGCACTAGAAAAGTCTGCAGCACCCGGCCTCAACCTACTAGAATCTGAAGTCAAATGTCTACTGATGATCTGGTGCTTCTGTCCCCAACAAAGAAGGGCCTACAGCAGCACCTAGATCTTCTGCACAGATTCTGCCAGAACTGCGCCCTGACAGTAAATCTCAGTAAGACAAAAAATAATGGTGTTCCAAAAAAGTTGCCAGGACCACAAATACAAATTCCATCTAGACACCGTTGCCCAAGAACACACAAAAAACTATACATACCTCGGCCATAAACATCAGCGCCACAGGTAACTTTCACAAAGTTGTGAACGATCTGAGAGACAAGGCAAGAAGGGCATTTTATGCCATCAAAAGGAACATCAAATTCGACATACCGATTAGGGTCTGACTAAAAACACTTAAATCAGTTATAGAACCCATTGCCCTTTATGGTTGTGAAGTCTGGGATCTGCTCACCAACCAATAATTCACAATATGGGACAAACACCAAATTGAGACTCTGCATGCAGAATTCTGCAAAAATATCCTCCTTAGAGCAATGTAAAACACCTAATAATGCATGCAGAGCAGAGAGATGAACCTGGAGAAGAGTCCCCTAAGCAAGCTGGTCCTGGGGCTCTGTTCACAAACACCAGGACAGCAACACAATTAGACCCAACCAAATCATGAGAAAACTAAAAGATAATTACTTGACACATTGGAAATAATTCACAAAAAAACAGAGCAAACTAAGAATGATTTTTGGCCCTAAACAGAGAGTACAAAGTGGCAGAATACCTGGCCACTGTGACTGACCCAATCTTAAGGAAAGCTTTGACTGTACAGACTCAGTGAGCATAGCCTTGCTACTGACTCTCAAGAGAAGACGGGCTATGTGCACACTGCCCACAAAATGAGGTGGAAACTGAGCTGCACTTCCTAACCTCCTGCCAAATGTATGACCATATTAGAGACACATATTTCCCTCAGATTACACAGATCCACAAAGAATTCGAAAACAAATCCAATTTTGATAAACTCCCATATCTATTGTGTGAAATACCACAGTGTTCCATCACAGCAGCAAGATTTGTGACCTGTTGCCACGAGAAAAGGGCAACCAGTGAAGAACACACACCATTGTAAATACAACACATATTGACGTTTATTTATTTTCCCTTTTGAACTTTAACTATTTGCACATCATTACAACAGTTTATACAGATATAATATGACATTTGAAATGTCTCTATTTCTTTAGAACTTCTGTGAATGTAATGTTTACTGTACATTTGTATTGTTTATTATCTGCTTTGGCAATGTTAACATATGTTTCCGATGCCAATAAAGCCCCTTAAATTGAAATTGAATTCAGAGATAGAGAGAGGGAGGAGTGAGAGAGAGAGAGAAAAAGAGAGAGCAAAAGAGAGAAAAATCGAGAAGGGAATGAGAGAGAGAGAGAGAGAGAGAGAGAGAGAGAGAGAGAGAGAGAGAGAGAGAGAGAGAGAGAGAGAGAGAGAGAATGAAACTAAGGTGTCATTATTAAGTTATAATCATGTATAAGTATCTACTACAAATATATTTTTCTACAGTCTTATTTCAGTATTTTAAATTCCAACAGAACTTTAAAAATTGGGGACTTTTATTTTGAAGGCGAACCGCAAACTCCACTAGTCCACACACGGGATGACACTGACGGTGACCATAGCAACAGAGTAAACAAATGTTTTCCATGTGTGAAATTGCCATATGCATGCATAAAAAGTAGTTGCAGGCAACATAAATTAGAAAACAATTAATTGTATTGTTAGACATGACTGTGTGTAAACCTACAATGTTAGCCCACTAACTAGCTGATCTGTTCGAACCAATGAAAATGTGTGGCCCGCCCACAGCCGACCCCACCCCATGTGCCTCAGAGAGGGGTACTCGGAGAGGAGAGGCATTCACAGATAAGGAGATCTGGAGAGAGAGCCTTTATACCTGAGAGAGTCAAGTTCAGACATGCTATGGCAACAACACTATATCCCTCAGTCAGAAAAACAACCCTGGTAGAGGAAACCATAGACATCCCATTCAATTACTAGAGGGGTTATGTCATAAAACCCTCAAAGTTCCAGAATGGGGCGAAAAATGGCAGCCATCTTGTTCAGGGATAAATCCAAAAACCAGTCTAATTGGAATGAATGGCAGAAGAGTCTTAAGTGATGCCCATCCCTCCCAGTGTGCTCCCACCCCTCCCAGTGTGCCCCACCCTCCCAGTGTGCTCCCACACCTCCCAGTGTGCTCCCATCCCTCCCAGCGTGCTCCCACCCCTCCCAGTGTGCTCCCATCCCTCCCAGTGTGCTCCCACACCTCCCAGTGTGCTCCCATCCCTCCCAGTGTGCTCCCATCCCTCCCAGTGTGCTCCCATCCCTCCCAGTGTGCTCCCATCCCTCCCAGTGTTTTTCCCACCCCTCCCAATGTGCTCCCACCCCTCCCAGTGTGCTCCCACCCTCCCAGTGTGCTCCCACCCCTCCCAGTGTGCTCCCACCCCTCCCAGTGTGCTCCCATCCCTCCCAGTGTGCTCCCACCCCTCCCAGCGTGCTCCCACCCCTCCCAGCGTGCTCCCATCCCTCCCAGCGTGCTCCCATCCCTCCCAGCGTGGTCCCATCCCTCCCAGCGTGCTCCCACCCCTCCCAGTGTGCTCCCAGTGTGCTCCCATCCCTCCCAGTGTTTTTCCCACAGTGTGCTCCCACCCCTCCCAGTGTGCTCCCACCCCTCCCAGTGTGCTCCCACCCCTCCCAGTGTGCTCCCATCCCTCCCAGTGTGCTCCCATCCCTCCCAGCGTGCTCCCACCCCTCCCAGCGTGCTCTGATCCCTCCCAGCGTGCTCTCATCCCTCCCAGCGTGCTCTCATCCCTCCCAGTGTGCTCCCATCCCTCCCAGTGTGCTCCCATCCCTCCCAGCGTGCTCTCATCCCTCCCAGCGTGCTCTCATCCCTCCCAGTGTGCTCCCATCTCTCCCAGCGTGCTCTCATCCCTCCCAGCGTGCTCTCATCCCTCCCAGCGTGCTCCCATCCCTCCCAGCGTGCTCTCATCCCTCCCAGCGTGCTCCCAATCCCTCCCAGCATGCTCTCATCCCTCCCAGCGTGCTCCCACCCCTCCCAGTGTGCTTCCACCCCTCCCAGTGTGCTCCCATCCCTCCCAGTGTGCTCCCATCCCTCCCAGTGTGCTCCCATCCCTCCCAGTGTGCTTCCACCCCTCCCAGTGTGCTCCCATCCCTCCCAGTGTGCTTCCACCCCTCCCAGTGTGCTCCCATCGTGCTCCCATCCCTCCCAGTGTGCTTCCACCCCTCCCAGTGTGCTCCCATCGTGCTCCCATCCCTCCCAGTGTGCTCCCATCCCTCCCAGTGTGCTCCCACCCCTCCCAGTGTGCTCCCATCGTGCTCCCATCCCTCCCAGTGTGCTTCCATCCCTCCCAGTGTGCTCCCATGGTGCTCCCATCCCTCCCAGTGTGCTCCCATGGTGCTCCCATCCCTCCCAGTGTGCTCCCATGGTGCTCCCAGTGTGCTCCCATGGTGCTCCCATCCCTCCCATGGTGCTCCCATCCCTCCCAGTGTGCTCCCATCCCTCCCAGTGTGCTCCCATCCCTCCCAGTGTGCTCCCATGGTGCTCCCATCCCTCCCAGTGTGCTCCCATCCCTCCCAGTGTGCTCCCATCCCTCCCAGTGTGCTCCCATCCCTCCCAGTGTGCTCCCATCCCTCCCAGTGTGCTCCCATCCCTCCCAGTGTGCTTCCACCCCTCCCAGTGTGCTCCCACCCCTCCCAGTGTGCTCCCATGGTGCTCCCACCCCTCCCAGTGTGCTTCCACCCCTCCCAGTGTGCTCCCACCCCTCCCAGTGTGCTCCCATCCCTCCCAGTGTGCTCCCATGGTGCTCCCACCCTCCCAGTGTGCTCCCACCCCTCCCAGTGTGCTCCCATCCCTCCCAGTGTGCTCCCATGGTGCTCCCACCCTCCCAGTGTGCTCCCACCCTCCCAGTGTGCTCCCATCCCTCCCAGTGTGCTCCCATCGTGCTCCCATCCCTCCCAGTGTGCTCCCATCCCTCCCAGTGTGCTCCCATGGTGCTCCCATCCCTCCCAGTGTGCTCCCATCCCTCCCAGCGTGCTCCCATCCCTCCCAGTGTGCTCCCATCGTGCTCCCATCCCTCCCAGTGTGCTCCCATCCCTCCCAGTGTGCTCCCATGGTGCTCCCACCCCTCCCAGTGTGCTCCCATCCCTCCCAGTGTGCTCCCATCCCTCCCAGTGTGCTCCCATCCCTCCCAGTGTGCTCCCATCGTGCTCCCATCCCTCCCAGTGTGCTCCCATCCCTCCCAGTGTGCTCCCATGGTGCTCCCATCCCTCCCAGTGTGCTCCCACCCCTCCCAGTGTACTCCCATCGTGCTCCCATCCCTCCCAGTGTGCTTCCATCCCTCCCAGTGTGCTCCCATGGTGCTCCCATCCCTCCCAGTGTGCTCCCATGGTGCTCCCATCCCTCCCAGTGTGCTCCCATGGTGCTCCCAGTGTGCTCCCATGGTGCTCCCATCCCTCCCAGTGTGCTCCCATCCCTCAGAGTGTGCTCCCATCCCTCCCAGTGTGCTCCCATCCCTCCCAGTGTGCTCCCATGGTGCTCCCATCCCTCCCAGTGTGCTCCCATCCCTCCCAGTGTGCTCCCATCCCTCCCAGTGTGCTCCCATCCCTCCCAGTGTGCTCCCATCCCTCCCAGTGTGCTCCCATCCCTCCCAGTGTGCTTCCACCCCTCCCAGTGTGCTCCCACCCCTCCCAGTGTGCTCCCACCCCTCCCAGTGTGCTCCCACCCCTCCCACCCCTCCCAGTGTGCTCCCACCCCTCCCAGTGTGCTCCCACCCCTCCCAGTGTGCTCCCATCCCTCCCAGTGTGCTCCCATGGTGCTCCCACCCCTCCCAGTGTGCTCCCACCCCTCCCAGTGTGCTCCCACCCCTCCCAGTGTGCTCCCACCCCTCCCAGTGTGCTCCCATCCCTCCCAGTGTGCTCCCATGGTGCTCCCACCCCTCCCAGTGTGCTCCCACCCCTCCCAGTGTGCTCCCATCCCTCCCAGTGTGCTCCCATGGTGCTCCCACCCCTCCCAGTGTGCTCCCACCCCTCCCAGTGTGCTCCCATCCCTCCCAGTGTGCTCCCATCGTGCTCCCATCCCTCCCAGTGTGCTCCCATCCCTCCCAGTGTGCTCCCATGGTGCTCCCATCCCTCCCAGTGTGCTCCCATCCCTCCCAGCGTGCTCCCATCCCTCACAGTGTGCTCCCATCGTGCTCCCATCCCTCCCAGTGTGCTCCCATCCCTCCCAGTGTGCTCCCATTGTGCTCCCATCCCTCCCAGTGTGCTCCCATCGTGCTCCCATCCCTCCCAGTGTGCTCCCAGTGTGCTCCCATCCCTCCCAGTGTGCTCCCATCGTGCTCCCATCCCTCCCAGTGTGCTCCCAGTGTGCTCCCATCCCTCCCAGTGTGCTCCCATGGTGCTCCCATCCCATAATGTTTTTAGTCTAGTCAGAGCTCCAAACAATAACCCACTTCTCTCTTTGTGTTCAGAAACACATGATACAATTAGGAATCTGGTGATGTGTGACCATACAGAGCAGTCAAGCCACTGAGGAGGGATGAGCCCTGAGGGGTTCTCCCCCCCCAAAACACAAACTCCATCAGAGTACGACTCCACTCACTCAAAACACAAACTCCATCAGAGTATGACTCCACCCACTGTTTACAGTGGTTTAGATATCTAGATAGACAGATATCTAGAGAGATACAGATAGGTTTAGATACAGTGCCTTGCGAAAGTATTCAGCCCCTTTGAACTTTGCAACCTTTTGCCACATTTCAGGCTTCAAACATAAAGATATAAAACTGTATTTTTTTGTGAAGAATCAACAACAAGTGGGACACAATCATGAAGTGGAACGACATTTATTGGATATTTCAAACTTTTTTAACAAATCAAAAACTGAAAAAATGGGCGTGCAAAATTATTCAGCCCCCTTAAGTTAATACTTTGTAGCGCCACCTTTTGCTGCGATTACAGCTGTAAGTCGCTTGGGGTATGTCTCTATCAGTTTTGCACATCGAGAGACTGACATTTTTTCCCATTCCTCCTTGCAAAACAGCTCGAGCTCAGTGAGGTTGGATGGAGAGCATTTGTGAACAGCAGTTTTCAGTTCTTTCCACAGATTCTCGATTGGATTCAGGTCTGGACTTTGACTTGGCCATTCTAACACCTGGATATGTTTATTTTTGAACCATTCCATTGTAGATTTTGCTTTATGTTTTGGATCATTGTCTTGTTGGAAGACAAATCTCAGTCCCAGTCTCAGGTCTTTTGCAGACTCCATCAGGTTTTCTTCCAGAATGGTCCTGTATTTGGCTCCATCCATCTTCCCATCAATTTTAACCATCTTCCCTGTCCCTGCTGAAGAAAAGCAGGCCCAAACCATGATGCTGCCACCACCATGTTTGACAGTGGGGATGGTGTGTTCAGGGTGATGTGCTTTGTTGCTTTTACGCCAAACATAACGTTTTGCATTGTTGCCAAAAAGTTCAATTTTGGTTTCATCTGACCAGAGCACCTTCTTCCACATGTTTGGTGTGTCTCCCAGGTGGCTTGTGGCAAACTTTAAACAACACTTTTTATGTATATCTTTAAGAAATTACTTTCTTCTTGCCACTCTTCCATAAAGGCCAGATTTGTGCAATATACGACTGATTGTTGTCCTATGGACAGAGTCTCCCACCTCAGCTGTAGATCTCTGCAGTTCATCCAGAGTGATCATGGGCCTCTTGGCTGCATCTCTGATCAGTCTTCTCCTTGTATGAGCTGAAAGTTTAGAGGGACGGCCAGGTCTTGGTAGATTTGCAGTGGTCTGATACTCCTTCCATTTCAATATTATCGCTTGCACAGTGCTCCTTGGGATGTTTAAAGCTTGGGAAATCTTTTTGTATCCAAATCCGGCTTTAAACTTCTTCACAACAGTATCTCGGACCTGCCTGGTGTGTTCCTTGTTCTTCATGATGATCTCTGCGCTTTTAACGGACCTCTGAGACTATCACAGTGCAGGTGCATTTATACGGAGACTTGATTACACACAGGTGGATTGTATTTATCATCATTAGTCATTTAGGTCAACATTGGATCATTCACAGATCCTCACTGAACTTCTGGAGAGAGTTTGCTGCACTGAAAGTAAAGGGGCTGAATAATTTTGCACGCCCAATTTTTCAGTTTTTGTTTTGTTAAAAAAAAATGAAATATCTAATAAATGTCGTTCCACTTCATGATTGTGTCCCACTTGTTGTTGATTCTTCACAAAAAAATACAGTTTTATATCTTTATGTTTGAAGCCTGAAATGTGGCAAAAGGTCGCAAAGTTCAAGGGGGCCGAATACTTTCGCAAGGCACTGTATGTTTTGGTTGTCATATGATTTGTTGTCATCCCTTCCCAACTGCTGATATATCACTCGGATCAAGTGCTAGTCTGAACTCTCACTGGATGCCTTTTGTCCCATTGTTTACATGACTGTGGGCGGCCGAGGCCTCTCTTTCTCGGGTCTGCTGACGTGATATGAAAGTAGAGTGATTTATGTTTCTAGAACCGTACCGCAATTGAGAATCGTTTCACGTTTAGATGGGGTATTTTGACTGTTTTTGGCTTCCAGAACCAATTCGCCCTTTAAACATTACATGTATAACGGATGTGAAACGGCTAGCTTAGTTAGCGGTGCGCGCTAATTGGCGTTTCAATCGGTGACGTCACTTGCTCTGAGACCTTGAAGTAGCGCCCGGGTATGGGCGAGGGGACGGTCTAAAGCTACACTGTTACACAAGTAAGGTCCTTGGACTAAGTGTAACAGTATAATTTCTAAACCGTCCCCTCGCCCATACCCGGGCGCAAACCAGGGACCCTCTGCACACATCAACAACAGTCACCCACGAAGCATCGTTACCCATCGCTCCACAAAAGCCGCGGCCCTTGCAGAGCAAGGGGAACTACTACTTCAAGGTCTCAGAGCAAGTGACGTAACCGATTGAAACGCTAAATAGCGCGCACCGCTAACTAAGCTAGCCGTTACATAAGGACGAACGTTAGTCTATTTTAGTCCAATACTGGGTTATGGTTTAGCTAACCAAACCATCAGTTCTAGCTTGCTATTAATTATGAACATCGAATTCAACAATGGCAATTATATTTTCTATTTGACATTTGCTTTCAAAGGCAGCTCTAACATAGAACATGTAAGAATTAACTATAGCCATTCAATTCTACCACGCTGATATACCGTGCGCGGTTATAGGGAAATAATGCACGTTCTAGAATGCCCTTCAAGCCAATCAGAAACGAGTATTCAACAATGCCATGGTATAAACAGCTATTAATGCATCGCATTACAACGTGTAATTCCTTGTTTGTTCTAGTTTATATGTCACCTCTACTGAATGCACTTTCTGTAAATATCTAAGGAACATATTGTCATAAACTGAGAACACGAGGGTCTATTTAGTGGTCCCTTCCTTTGCTCTAAACAAACTGTCAATAAAGGGCCAGCAACAGTACCGGTGGATTCTCATATATTCCATGGTAGTTGGCTACTATGATAACTGCTCTTAACAGCACCAACTGCTGTAGTCAGTGCCTCGAGAAAATACTATATTGAGGTAAAAAGACAGGCTTGTGCTAGTTGTTGTCTGCCAGCATCTGTAATTATTTACGTGCGACCCTTAACCTCGCATACCTAACCGGCCCGGTGCTCTCACACCGGTCGCCGTGTGGCGGTGACGGCATAATTCAGGAAACTAGAAGCTGAAGTTTCCCAAGCAGGAAAAAAAAAATGAGGAAAGGAAAACGCTTTTCCAACTGCTGCTGCACGAGAAGGGGGACGATTATTACCATTTTAGGGCACGCTCGCTCACATCCAAGCCCTACCCTTCTAACCACACTGCTTACTCAGATTCCACCCCATTTTCTTCACTCTTTTTTTTCAATGCAACAAAAATATATATATACATTTAAAGTGTGGGAGAGAAAAAGAGAGCGCTCAAACTGTTTTTTCACTCATTCTCGATATACTTTCATTTGAACGACTCCATTGCGAAGTCTTGCCCAGTCATACCTGGGCAAATAGCTCTAATCTGAACTAATCATACCCCTCTTGAAACTGCAATAAAAGCGCAGTATCTGCAGTCGACTGTGGTATTTTTGGACGCAGTAATACTGCACTATAACTTCAGTTACACTGCAAAAGTACGGCAGCAAAATAACGTGTAATTTTGGATGCAGGATTTGCAGTGTACGTACTGCTGTTACACTGAAATCTGACTGCAATATTTTTCCTTAAGGGTCTTCAATTATATTATATCAAATATATATATTATATAATTATATTATAGGCTTATCAATCCAATGTAGTTTTTATTTAACCTTTATTTAAAGTAGGCAAGTCGGTTAACGAAAAAATTCTTATTTACAAGGACGGTGTAGGAACACTACCCGTGAGCATCAACACTAACAAAAACAAGTATGTTCTGTAGTGTAATTGTATGATAAAGTATGCCTGAATCATCACATAGGCCATTATAATATGGTTGACATCACCAGAAACTATGCGGATAGGAAGGTCTACAATAGACGGGAAGAGGAGACACGATACAGCAGTTGAATGTCGAGGCGCAGGTCTGACATCTGTTGCTCTGCGAGGTGGGCGGGTTATTTCCAGGACTAATAGTTTTTCTAGGGGGGATGGGTATACGGGAGATTAGGCCACTCGTCCGGGCTACAGACAATATGCTGCTTCAATTACAGGCAAACCGGCTGCTTTTACGCGTGATGATAAAACACACATCCTCCACGTAATGTTTATGTCAGTCCAAATCTTCTCGTGGTTCTAGTAGGCTAAACCCTTATTTTGAAGAGGGAAAAAATGGAGGAATTGTACATTTTTTTTGTTGCGTATCTAACTCTGAGTTTAATAAATGTAGTGTAAAAACCTTAACAAAAAAAAATAGTAAAAGTCATGGTCTAATATATTTTGGACAATAATAATGTTCCCAAGTTCCAACCATCAAAGAGCCGTATCAATGCCAAAGTAGCCTACAGGTTGACTGCTGCGCTGATGTCCCTCTCATCTCTGCAGCATTCAGAGGTGGAGGTAGAGGCTTTTCACACACCTCTACCCACCAGGAGGGACTCTGGACGCTAGATAGATCACACCGTAAAATGTATTCTATTCACCTTTCTCTGCTGCTTCTCCCACGCCGGGTCCAACAGCATATCCCGGTCCCAGTCATCTTCCTGAGGCATATAATCGTTTTCATCTCCGTCATACGGGTCCATGTCGAAAGTAGGCATGGATTATACTTCCTCGGGTTCCTGTGTTTTACCGGTACGGTACTCGGCGGTGGACCGGAGGTGATGTTGCAGCAGTATGTTGTTACCGTATACCGCACGACCAAGACGGTGTGGATGAAATTAACGGTCAACACGGGCTTCACTGTATCTCGCTTGCTGCTGACTCTCAGTTTCTCTCGCTCTCTCCGCTAAAACTCACACAAAACCCCTAACCTTCTGTCTTTCTTTTTCTATCCAACTATTTTTTTTCACCCACCGATCTAAAACGGGTAAGTAGGCAGGTCCTTGAACACTGGCGGAGATAGAAGCTAAACTTTGCTGTCATGAAATATAATAAAAAAGCTAAATGCAACGTCATTGGATACACAGGAGTTCTATGGCCCGCCCACCACCAACAAGTCCAACATAATTGGCTGTAGCAGCAGTCAGTGCAGAGACTTAATGTAGGCTATGTAGTTCTATTAGTATACATTGGGTGCTGTAGACGATCGGAAACTTCGATTCGAGACATGCTAATGTGTTTCGTGTAGTTTGAAACAATGCAAATCTAGACATAAATGCGTAATGCGCGCAAATTCTACCACCCGTATGAGGGTCATTTAGTCTGTGTATACCTACAACAAAAGCGCACCTCCCCCTAGCCTACCTGTAGCTTGAGGCTATTTTCTGTTTCAGAAGCCGCGTTTGCCACCTGGAAGAGGAGACCACACCCATCCTCCTCTTCATCTGTCAGAAAGAGAGGTAGAGGTGGATAGGAAATGCGCCATCTATGCAACTTGTTGACAGATAGATAGACAGACAGACACACATGACATCTATGTAGCTTGTTGCCAGACAGACAGACACAGGACATTATGTAACTTGTTGCCAGACAGACAAACAGAGAGATAGACAGACACACAACATATATGTAACTTGTTGCCAGACAGACAGACAGACAGACAGACAGACAGACAGACAGACAGACAGACAGACAGACAGACAGACAGACAGACAGACAGACAGACAGACAGACAGACAGACAGACAGACAGACACGTCCTCTAGGCCTGGGGCTCCCAAACCTTTTCACAAAGGCCCCCCTTCCAGCATTTGGGAAATGTTTTATTTCAGTAGCTTGGTTTCCATCCAATTGGTTACCGATTTTTATGCAAATATTCTCAAATCTGCATAAAAACAATTTCTTACGAGAGATGTTTTTCTATCAAATTGACTTATTTAATAAAAGGATGTGTGTGATGACATAGTGCACATAATAAAACCGTGATGACACAGTGCACATAATAAAACCGTGATGACACAGTGCACATAATAAAACCGTGATGACACAGTGCACATAATAAAAGGATGTGTGTGATGACACAGTGCACATAATAAAAGGATGTGTGTGATGACATAGTGCACATAATAAAAGGATGTGTGATGACACAGTGCACATAATAAAAGGATGTGTGTGATGACACAGTGCACATAATAAAACCGTGATGACACAGTGCACATAATAAAACCGTGATGACACAGTGCACATAATAAAAGGATGTGTGTGATGACATAGTGCACATAATAAAAGGATGTGTGTGATGACATAGTGCACATAATAAAACCATGATGACACAGTGCACATAATAAAAGGATGTGTGTGATGACACAGTGCACATAATATAAGGATGTGTGTGATGACACAGTGCACATAATAAAACCGTGATGACATAGTGCACATAATATAAGGATGTGTGTGATGACACAGTGCACATAATAAAACCGTGATGACATAGTGCACATAATAAAAGGATGTGTGTGATGACACAGTGCACATAATAAACGGATGTGTGTGATGACATAGTCCATCTGACTGCCAAGATGGTGAAGCGTGAATCTTCACTCCAGAGAACGTGCTTCCACTGCTCCAGAGTCCAATGGCGGCGAGCTTTACACCACTCCAGCCGACGCTTGGCATTGAGCGTGGTGATCTGAGGCTTGTGTGCGGCTGCTCGGCCATGGAAACCCATTTCATGAAGCTCCTGACGAACAGTTCTTGTGCTGACGTTGCTTCCAGAGGCAGTTTGGAACTCGGTAGTGAGTGTTGCAACCGAGGACAGACGATTTTTACGCACTTCAGCACTCGGCAGTCCCGTTCTGTGAGCTTGTGTGGCCTACCACTTCACGGCGGAGCCGTTGTTGCTCCTATACGTTTCCACTTCACAATAACGGCACTTACAGTCGACCAGGGCAGCTCCAGCAGGGCAGAAATTTGACAGACTGACTTGTTGGAATGGTGGCATCCTATGACGGTGCCACGTTGAAAGTCACTGAGCTCTTCAGTACGGGCCATTCTACTGCCAATGTTTATCTGTGGAGATTGCATGGCTGTGGGCTCGATTTTATACACTTGTAATCAACGGGTGTGTCTGAAAGAGCTGAATCCACTAATTTGAAGGGGTGTCCACATACTTTTGTATGACTATCCCCTGTTCACACGGTGTATATACCGTAGTACCTCCATTCTTGTGTATCTTCGTGTTACTATTTTATTTTAAAACTCTGCATCACTGGGAAGGAGATCGTAAGCAAGCGTTTCGCGGTAAAAGGGCATTTGATTTGATGTACCGTGTCACCGGGCGGCTTCCCGTGGCCACAGTCTATCTACCTTGTAAGGTAAAACCACATACTGGAACTCCTCGCTGCATGGAGGACTCTCTCCTCTTCCTCACTCACTACCTCCCTCTCCCTGCTCTGCCCTGCTCCCCCTCTCTGCTAGCTAAATCTAAACTGCATAGCCTACACACCGGGTAGCCCTGGTCGGTCTGAAATATTTCTTGACTACATGAAACAGGAGCGCTCTTCCATATATGGACAAACTTCCAAGCGGGTGAATGTTTGGGAAAGTGATGTCACAGATTAAGAGCAGGCTACAGACTGCCAACTCACTGAATGGCTTGTGTTTAAAGAGACAGACTATCTTTTCACAGCAAGGCGCGAGTGTTACTTACCGTGCAGACCAAGAGAGGAGAGAGCCTCAACGAAACAATGAAAGACAGTGTAGCCTACAGTTTAGGAACAGGGTTAAGACAGTTCACGTATTCCTAAAATCTTTTTTTTCTTCCCACAGGTAGGAAGAGTGAAGAGGAGAGCTGCGAGCAGGGAAAGAGCATTTCTTCCATGTTCGTTATTATTTCTCAAAGAAACATAGAGGTTATTACTCTGTACCAGTAAAGTATTACTATATTACCAGTAAATACCTGGTCATTTCTGTCCTGGAGGAGGAGGAAGAGATTGTGTCTGCAATGAAGGACAGGCAGCTTCAAAAAGACCCACTGTCGAGTCGACCCTAGATGATGTTCTCCTGATCAGGTGGATCTGACCACAAGACACCTGAAGACAATAGAGTACTAAGAAAATGAGCTTGGAGTGAAGGTGTGTGTGTGTGTGTGTGTGTGTGTGTGTGTGTGTGTGTGTGTGTGTGTGTGTGTGTGTGTGTGTGTGTGTGTGTGTGTGTGTGTGTGTGTGTGTGTGTGTGTGTGTGTGTGTGTGTGTGTGTGTGTGTGTGTGTGTGTGTGTGTGTGTGTGTGTGTGTGTGTGTGTGTGTGTGTGTGTGTGTGAGATCACTCTCTGGCCTCACAAGGCATTTCAACCATGTTGTAGTGAATACAAACGATGCAGTCCATCCCGCTTTCAGTTGCAGAGATCAATTCCTTGTATGGAATAAGTAACCGAGGAAACAATGACAATGTTTTTAATAGTTTTATTAAAGTATTACGAGAGTTATGTTTATTCCTTCTCAAAACAATGGAGAGCAGAATGTGTGTGGCCTCAGTGCCCTGTTTTAAAACGTGACTTTGTCTTTGTTAAAAAAAAATATATATTTCCCAATTCTAATTTCTAAGAAGATCCACAAAACCAAGACTAATTCTGCTGAAAAGCCATCAGAGGAAGTTGTATTTATTTAGAAGCCTCTACAGGATTGGTGTGTCCCCCACGGGACGGTTGAGCTAATGTAGGCTAATGCGATTAGCATGAGGTTGTAAGTAATAAGAACATTTCCCAGGACATAGACATATCTGGTATGGGCAGAAAGCTTAAATTCTTGTTCATCTAACTGCACTGTCTAATTTACAGTAGCTATTACAGTGAAATAATACCATGCTATTGTTTGAGGAGAGTGCACAATTATGAACTTGAAAAGTTATTAATAAACCAATTGGGTACATTTGGGCAGTCCTGATGCAAAATTTTGAACATAAATGGAATGGCTCATTGGATCAGTCTAAAACTTTGCACATACACTGCTGCCATCTAGTGGCCAAAATCGAAATTGCACCTGGGCTGGGATAATACATCATCATGGCCTTTGTCGTCGTCATCATCATCAAAAAAAAAACGCGTTTTTTTCTTTGTATTGTCTTTTACCAGATCTAATGTGTTTTATTCTCCAACATTAATTTCACATTTCCTCAAACTTCAAAGTGTTTCCTTTCAAATGGTACCAAGAATATGTACATCCTTGCTTCAGGTCGAGAGCTACAGGCAGTTAGATTTGGGTATGTCATTTTAGGCTAAAAATTTTAAAAAGGGTCTGATCCTTAAGAGGAATTATTAAGAACAAAGCCGACAGGAACTATGCATTCCAAATAGGGCTCTGGTCTAAAGTAGTGCACTATATAGTGAATAGGGTGCCATAGGGCTCTGGTCTAAAGTAGTGCACTATATAGGGAATAGGGTGCCATTTGGGACTCATACAGAGTGACTGCTTGGCTGGAACGTCACACTGCTATGGCCAGCAGCACTAAGTGGAGACTAGAGAAGTGGCTTGATAACCCTTAACTGTCTGTCAGTTTGGCCTCCAGATCATCACATGACCAGGAAGACAGACATATCAAAATGACTAGTAGGTGCTCTAGAATCAACACCTAGACCATGATAACCTGTGGTGATAACCTTCACCAATATGTATGTCTGATCTGTTCTCAGATCACCACCACTTCAACAGACCCATGATAGCCTGGTCCCAGATGTGTTTGTGCTGTATCCAATTTGTAAGTCGCTCTGGATAAGAGCGTCTGCTAAATGACTTAAATGTAAATGTAATGTAAATGTATCCAGCTCCTAAGGGACCATATGGGACCACGGGAGTTTAATGAAGCACAAACAGATCTGGGCCCAGGCTAGGCCCATGAGGACATAGAAATAGAATGATTAGACTAGTTTCTATATCTATGCATCATGCGTCTATGCGTCATGTGAGGTGTAGAATAGATATGATTGTCAGATATAATTAATTCTATCTGAAACGATTATATTTCTGTCTGCGAGGTTCAGAATGTCTCTCTGCGTCATTGTTCTGATGAAGGGCGAAACTTCAAGCTTTTAATAATTGCTCAAATAAATCGTATGTTTTTACTATGTTTATGTAATTAACATAAACCCTTTTAGCAATCTCCAGGCCTCCACGCGCACAAGCTGCTGATGCGCGCCTCCTGAACATCGACATTAAACAAAACATGTTTTTTTTTCAAGTTGAATAAATAAACGTTATATATACACCATCATAATAAAAGAAACATGATATCAAGGAAATATATTTCAGAAACTGTAGACAGCCCCACTATCTGCGCGCTGGAGAAAGAAAGGAATGAGAGATGGAAACGCGTGGCGGTGAGATATGCTGTAGCAACAGGTAATGTGTCAGCCTAGGCAATACAAAATCACTATAATTGTAGGCTTAGCCGCTCTGCACGAACAGAAAGTTTGGAGTGTAGGACTCCCGAGTGGCACAAGGCACTACATCTCAGTGTTAGAGGCGTCACTACAGACATCCTGGTTCGTTCCCAGGCTGTGTCACAACCGGCCGCGATCGGGAGTCCCATAGTTGCGGCGCACAATTGGCCCAGCGTCGTTCTGATTAGGGGAGAGTTTGGCCGTCATTGTAAATAAGAATTTGGTCCTAACTGACTTGACTAATTATTAAATAAATAAATTAAAAACAGTAGCATAATGTATCCAGTCCATGCAGTACGCTTAATAATATACATTCAAAGGCGATTACTGGAATGTGTTCCTAGTAATAGGCTAGACCAATTATGTAGGTACGAAATAAATCTTAAATCCGTTTTTTAATTGTTTTTCTGCTGTTCGTAATATATGGTAGACTTTGTACGATTTAATTTTCTTTTTTTGTGTGGAGGTGCTGATTTACTGCGAATAAACTATAAACTATGAAAATAAACACTCTATATATGAACTCCGGGTAATTTATTTGGTAATCAGCAATGTTTCGGCATCACTGTGATTTCAGGGTGTTCGATGATATAGACTACTAGACAGTACAGCCAGGATGATATAGACTACTAGACAGTACAGCCAGGATGATATAGACTACTAGACAGTACAGCCAGGATGATATAGACTACTAGACAGTACAGCCAGGATGATATAGACTACTAGACAGTACAGCCAGGATGATATAGACTACTAGACAGTACAGCCAGGATGATATAGACTACTAGACAGTACAGCCAGGATGATATAGACTACTGAGACAGTACAGCCAGGATGATATAGACTACTAGACAGTACAGCCAGGATGATATAGACTACTAGACAGTACAGCCAGGATGATATAGACTACTAGACAGTACAGCCAGGATGATATAGACTACTAGACAGTACAGCCAGGATGATATAGACTACTAGACAGTACAGCCAGGATGATATAGACTACTAGACAGTACAGCCAGGATGATATAGACTACTAGACAGTACAGCCAGGATGATATAGACTACTAGACAGTACAGCCAGGATGATATAGACTACTAGACAGTACAGCCAGGATGATATAGACTACTAGACAGTACAGCCAGGATGATATAGACTACTAGACAGTACAGCCAGGATGATATAGACTACTAGACAGTACAGCCAGGATGATATAGACTACTAGACAGTACAGCCAGGATGATATAGACTACTAGACAGTACAGCCAGGATGATATAGACTACTAGACAGTACAGCCAGTACAGCCAGGATGATATAGACTACTAGACAGTACCAGCCAGGATGATATAGACTACTAGACAGTACAGCCAGGATGATATAGACTACTAGACAGTACAGCCAGGATGATATAGACTACTAGACAGTACAGCCAGGATGATATAGACTACTAGACAGTACAGCCAGGATGATATAGACTACTAGACAGTACAGCCAGGATGATATAGACTACTAGACAGTACAGCCAGGATGATATAGACTACTAGACAGTACAGCCAGGATGATATAGACTACTAGACAGTACAGCCAGGATGATATAGACTACTAGACAGTACAGCCAGCCAGGATGATATAGACTACTAGACAGTACAGCCAGGATGATATAGACTACTAGACAGTACAGCCAGGATGATATAGACTACTAGACAGTACAGCCAGGATGATATAGACTACTAGACAGTACAGCCAGCCAGGATGATATAGACTACTAGACAGTACAGCCAGGATGATATAGACTACTAGACAGTACAGCCAGGATGATATAGACTACTAGACAGTACAGCCAGGATGATATAGACTA